>NC_056737.1:1293348274-1293644517 GCF_019279795.1 Protopterus annectens
TGTGAGTTTCAGTGATGTTAATGCAGGTTTGGACTGTATACACATTATTCATTGCACTGGTGAACACATTCTGTGGTTAGGTTTACATTTACAGTTGTGAGGTTTCATTACAGCATATGTTGTGTGCATTAACCATGAGAGGCCTGGTATTTACACTGAACTGGGTTTCAGTCATAAATGCATAGCAGGGAGGGGCCCTGCAAATACTGCATGTGCACATCTGATAGTTTGTATGAATCTGTATATATGATTATGTTCTGTGGTACTAAAAAACGGGAAGAGGAAGAGACGGTTTAACTAACAACACAGTGTACTACTTTCTATACTATGGGTAAGTCAGGGTTTAACTAACAACACAGTGTACTACATTCTATATTATGGGTAAGTCAGGGTTTAACTAACAACACAGTGTACTACATTCTATATTAAGGGTAAGTCAAGGTTTAACTAACAACACAGTGTACTACATTCTATATTATGGGTAAGTCAGTGTTTAACTAACAACACAGTATATTATACTCTATATTATGGGTAAGTCAGGCAGTAAGATTATTGAGCCATCTGTTGGTTCTCCAGCGTACTATATGTACCGTACATATGGGCCAAACTCTTGTCATTACATAGCATATGGCACAAACTAACAAAACCAAACTTAGATTTATGCTTTCCTGACAATGGTACTTTTGATAAAACTAAAAAACTACATCTCTGAACTCAGAACAGAAAGGTAATAAAATTATAACTGAGCAGTGTAATAGCTATAATGATTAGTATACTGACACTTTTAAATGACACAAAGACTCCACTGTTAAGGGGTTAAAAGATACAAATGACAAATTTTTGCAACAAATAAAACAACTTAAAAATACAGTTACAACATGTAATACCATACCAAGTTCTCCTTTGTATCCAGCTATTTTAAATGGCCATGCTGTAGTTGGGGGGGGTCTTTGGGGGAAGATTATCAGCTTCCCATCTTCCCACTTCGGAGAAATGATCAGGTTCCCCACTCATCCCAACAAGACAGAGGTCAGTATGTTACCCCACAGAAAAGAGTATTTATACATGTCAGTCCTTCTGCACTTGCACACTCAACTTTGGCTCCACCCGAACCTGAACCTTCTAACACTATCCATCTCACCATTTCTTCCCCTCAGTCAGACAGTGATGGAAATATCACATTCCACAGTGAGTTAGAATATTCAGGTAAAAAGTTGCATTTTATTCACCAAAGAACAAGAGACACTGACAGGCAGGAAGTGCAGATGGATAATTTTCTATACCCTAAGAGAAGTACCACATCTGGATGGTGCTATGGCATTAGCCTAAAGACCTTGGATACTTAATAAATTACATTCTATAGTTAATTGTTTTCCTAAAATTAGACAAGACCCACAAAAGTTTAAGGATGAATTAAACTTTGTTATTCAAATATATAAACCTACTCTGGCAGATTTAAGATAGACATTAAAAGCAGTAGTCCCACCTGATATATATGACAAATTAAAAGACAAACCTGGCTTGGCTCCAGTAAAGGACCCAAATTATTTAACTGCTGAAGGAAAAAGGGGATTAGCAGAAGTTAGAGAAAAGGTCTTGCCAGAAATTCTGACAGTCTGTCCTGTTAAACCTAACTGGGATAAAATTACTGCATGTAAGTAAAGCAAGGGAGAAACACCAGATGATTATTTTAGCAGACTCAGGGAAGTCTTGTCAGCACACTCTGGTATTGCAGATCTCATAGCAAATGCTAAAGCAGCTTTTAAGTCGGCCTTTGTACACAGAGTTTTACCTAATGTACAGGCATTAGTAAAGTAGAATCAGATCACTTATTAAGAGGAGGAAATAGGTAAGTTAATAAAATTTGCAGAGCACTACCTGCATCAAATAGATAAAAAGAGAATATATGCAGAAGATAAACTCATGCAATTACAAATACAGAGTTCTGAAAGAAGGAGTAGAGGCAGGGGCAGAGGTAGGGATAGGGGTACATAAAGGGGTAGAGGCAGAGGTAGGGACAGGGGTACATAATGGGGTAGAGGCAGGGGCAGAGGTAGGGACAGGGGTACATAACGGGGTAGAGGCAGGGGCAGAGGTAGGGACAGGGGTACATAACGGGGTAGAGGCAGGGGCAGAGGTAGGGACAGGGGTACATAACAGGGTAGAGGCAGTGGCAGAGGTAGGCAGAATACAGGAAGAGCAATGCATTGTTCAACAAAATCAAGCCAGGAGGGGTGCTTGTCACAACTGTGGACAAATGGGACATCGCAAAGGAGAATGCCCAAACCCACAACAAAAGTAGCAGTAAATGCAACAATGGCAAAATCAAAATCCTTCCAATGCTTCCTTACCACCCCTGCCCCCAGACTGGAAAAAAATGTCAGGGGGAATGTTCTGACAACACTGGGGGAGGATGAGGTAAACATAAGAGCGTTAATGCAAGTAAATCAAGAAGGACGTTTTGTTAAGTTGAAAGTAGGACAAAAAGATATTCACTTCCTGATTGATAGTTGTGTGACTCCATCTCGGTTTAAAATAAGTGACCAAGATAAAATTCCAGTATCTTCAAAAAAAGTGTTAGCTGTGGGTGTTACTAGCACTCCTACTGTTTTTCCTGTATCTAAACCTATTCTGATTTCTTTACGGCCAATTGAAAATCAGCATGCCTTTTTATTAAGGACTTCAGCTCCAGCAAATTTATTGGGCAGGGGTCTGCTTTGTAAATTAGGATATACTATTTTTTGCACTGCAGATGGTGTTTATTTAGATGTACCAGCTGAATCTGAAGAAGTGACTGCCATACCCCGTATTACGGAAGGAAAGACAGAAAAACCATGTATGAGTGCAGATAATAGACTACTACAGTAGATTCCTTACATTCTGTGGGCAAAACATTCTAATGAGGTAAGTCTGTTACAATCTGCTATACCTGTGAAAATATATGCAGAGCTTACAAAGCCACATCCTTGTATAGCACAGTATACTTTAAAACCTGAGGCAGAACAGGGAACCAAACCTGTAACCGAATCTCTGCTCCAGCAGGGAATTATAGCAAAAACACATAGTTGCTGCAATACTCCTATTCCCACAGTTAAAAAGCCAGGCAGAGATACATATAAGTTTGTGAAGGACTTAAGAGCAGTAAATCAGGTTGTCATCCCTTCATATCCTGTAGTACCAAATCCAGCAACTGTATTAAGTTGCATACCACCATGGACTGCTTACTTTCCTGTAGTAGATTTATATTCAGGTTTCTTTTCTATTCCTATTCCTCCAGATAGCCAATATTTATTTGCCTTTACATATGAGGGAATTCAATATCTGTGGCAATGACTGCCACAAGGGTTTGTTGACAGTCCCTCAATCTTTTCATACATTTTAAAGCAGGACCTTGAAGAAATCCAGTTTCCATCCAAATCTGTATAGGTGTAATATGTAGGTGATTTACTTATAGCTTCAGACACACTAACACATTGTCAACAGGACAGCATGCATTTACTGACTGAATTAGAAAGAAAGGGACACAAATTATCAAAAGAAACATTTCAGTTAGGGTCACCTAAAGTAAAGTACTTAGGATACTTAATCTCACGCAGAGGGAGGAATCTCTTTTCTTTACGTACTAAAGCTATCATAAGGGCAGCCTATCCTGTTACTCAGAAGCATCTACAAGCTTGTCTAGGTTTGGCTGGATACTGTAGTCACTGTTTACCAAATTATGCAGAAGTTTCTGATTTTTGACTGATGTGCTCAAACAAGACACACCAAGGCAGTTGCACTGGAAAGAAAAGGAAGAACATGCTTTTACTTTGTTAAAACAATCCCTTGCTACAGCCCCAGCTTTAGGACTTACAGATTATAGAAACCTTTTACTTTGTTAAAACAAGCCCTTGCTACAGCCCCAGCCTTAGGATTTCCAGATTATAAGAAACCTTTTACTTTGTTAAAACAAGCCCTTGCTACAGCCCCAGCCTTAGGATTTCCAGATTATAAGAAACCTTTTACTTTGTTAAAACAAGCCCTTGCTACAGCCCCAGCCTTAGGATTTCCAGATTATAAGAAACCTTTTACTTTGTTAAAACAAGCCCTTGCTACAGCCCCATTAGGATTTCCAGATTATAAGAAAACGTTTACGTTGTTAAAACAAGCCCTTGCTACAGCCCCATCCTTAGGATTTCCAGATTATAAGAAACCTTTTACTTTGTTAAAACAAGCCCTTGCTACAGCCCCAGCCTTAGGATTTCCAGATTATAAGAAACCTTTTACTTTGTTAAAACAAGCCCTTGCTACAGCCCCATCCTTAGGATTTCCAGATTATAAGAAACCTTTTACTTTGTTAAAACAAGCCCTTGCTACAGCCCCATCCTTAGGATTTCCAGATTATAAGAAACCTTTTACTTTGTTAAAACAAGCCCTTGCTACAGCCCCAACCTTAGGATTTCCAGATTATAAGAAACCTTTTACTTTGTTAAAACAAGCCCTTGCTACAGCCCCAGCCTTAGGATTTCCAGATTATAAGAAACCTTTTACTTTGTTAAAACAAGCCCTTGCTACAGCCCCATCCTTAGGATTTCCAGATTATAAGAAACCTTTTACTTTGTTAAAACAAGCCCTTGCTACAGCCCCAGCCTTAGGATTTCCAGATTATAAGAAACCTTTTACTTTGTTAAAACAAGCCCTTGCTACAGCCCCATCCTTAGGATTTCCAGATTATAAGAAACCTTTTACTTTGTTAAAACAAGCCCTTGCTACAGCCCCATCCTTAGGATTTCCAGATTATAAGAAACCTTTTACTTTGTTAAAACAAGCCCTTGCTACAGCCCCATCCTTAGGATTTCCAGATTATAAGAAACATTTTACTTTGTTAAAACAAGCCCTTGCTACAGCCCCAGCCTTAGGATTTCCAGATTATAAGAAACCTTTTACTTTGTTAAAACAAGCCCTTGCTACAGCCCCAGCCTTAGGATTTCCAGATTATAAGAAACCTTTTACTTTGTTAAAACAAGCCCTTGCTACAGCCCCAGCCTTAGGATTTCCAGATTATAAGAAACCTTTTACTTTGTTAAAACAAGCCCTTGCTACAGCCCCAGCCTTAGGATTTCCAGATTATAAGAAACCTTTTACTTTGTTAAAACAAGCCCTTGCTACAGCCCCATCCTTAGGATTTCCAGATTATAAGAAACCTTTTACTTTGTTAAAACAAGCCCTTGCTACAGCCCCAGCCTTAGGATTTCCAGATTATAAGAAACCTTTTACTTTGTTAAAACAAGCCCTTGCTACAGCCCCAGCCTTAGGATTTCCAGATTATAAGAAACCTTTTACTTTGTTAAAACAAGCCCTTGCTACAGCCCCAGCCTTAGGATTTCCAGATTATAAGAAACCTTTTACTTTGTTAAAACAAGCCCTTGCTACAGCCCCAGCCTTAGGATTTCCAGATTATAAGAAACCTTTTACTTTGTTAAAACAAGCCCTTGCTACAGCCCCAGCCTTAGGATTTCCAGATTATAAGAAACCTTTTACTTTGTTAAAACAAGCCCTTGCTACAGCCCCATCCTTAGGATTTCCAGATTATAAGAAACCTTTTACTTTGTTAAAACAAGCCCTTGCTACAGCCCCATCCTTAGGATTTCCAGATTATAAGAAACCTTTTACTTTGTTAAAACAAGCCCTTGCTACAGCCCCAGCCTTAGGATTTCCAGATTATAAGAAACCTTTTACTTTGTTAAAACAAGCCCTTGCTACAGCCCCATCCTTAGGATTTCCAGATTATAAGAAACCTTTTACTTTGTTAAAACAAGCCCTTGCTACAGCCCCATCCTTAGGATTTCCAGATTATAAGAAACCTTTTACTTTGTTAAAACAAGCCCTTGCTACAGCCCCATCCTTAGGATTTCCAGATTATAAGAAACATTTTACTTTGTTAAAACAAGCCCTTGCTACAGCCCCAGCCTTAGGATTTCCAGATTATAAGAAACCTTTTACTTTGTTAAAACAAGCCCTTGCTACAGCCCCATCCTTAGGATTTCCAGATTATAAGAAACCTTTTACTTTGTTAAAACAAGCCCTTGCTACAGCCCCAGCCTTAGGATTTCCAGATTATAAGAAACCTTTTACTTTGTTAAAACAAGCCCTTGCTACAGCCCCAGCCTTAGGATTTCCAGATTATAAGAAACCTTTTACTTTGTTAAAACAAGCCCTTGCTACAGCCCCAGCCTTAGGATTTCCAGATTATAAGAAACCTTTACTTTGTTAAAACAAGCCCTTGCTACAGCCCCAGCCTTAGGATTTCCAGATTATAAGAAACCTTTTACTTTGTTAAAACAAGCCCTTGCTACAGCCCCATCCTTAGGATTTCCAGATTATAAGAAACCTTTTACTTTGTTAAAACATGCCCTTGCTACAGCCCCATCCTTAGGATTTCCAGATTATAAGAAACCTTTTACGTTGTTAAAACAAACCCTTGCTACAGCCCCAGCCTTAGGATTTCCAGATTATAAGAAACGTTTTACTTTGTTAAAACAAGCCCTTGCTACAGCCCCATCCTTAGGATTTCCAGATTATAAGAAACCTTTTACTTTGTTAAAACATGCCCTTGCTACAGCCCCATCCTTAGGATTTCCAGATTATAAGAAACCTTTTATTTTGTTAAAACAAGCCCTTGCTACAGCCCCATCCTTAGGATTTCCAGATTATAAGAAACATTTTACTTTGTTAAAACAAGCCCTTGCTACAGCCCAAGCCTTAGGATTTCCAGATTATAACAAACCTTTTACTTTGTTAAAACAAGCCCTTGCTACAGCCCCATCCTTAGGATTTCCAGATTATAAGCAACCTTTTACTTTGTTAAAACAAGCCCTTGCTACAGCCCCATCCTTAGGATTTCCAGATTATAAGAAACCTTTTACTTTGTTAAAACAAGCCCTTGCTACAGCCCCATCCTTAGGATTTCCAGATTATAAGAAACATTTTACTTTGTTAAAACAAGCCCTTGCTACAGCCCCATCCTTAGGATTTCCAGATTATAAGAAACCTTTTACTTTGTTAAAACAAGCCCTTGCTACAGCCCCAGCTTTAGGATTTCCAGATTATAAGAAACCTTTTACTTTGTTAAAACAAGCCCTTGCTACAGCCCCAGCCTTAGGATTTCCAGATTATAAGAAACCTTTTACTTTGTTCTGTCATGCAAATGGGGGTTATACAGCAGGGGTACTAGTTTAAAAACATGGTGACATATTTAGACCTATTGTATATTACAGGTCATTGTTATACCCAGTGCCTAGAGGGTTACCTGGCTTCCTGCAGGCAGTAGCAGCAGTTGCACTGATGGTACAACAACGTGCAGCATTAGTCCTGGGGCACTAGCATACAGTTGCAGTTCCCCATACAGTATCTGCACTGTTGCTAAAATCTGAAATGCAACATCTCTCATCCGCTAGGTTAACCAAGTATGAGTTGCTGCTAATTTCCAACCCTTCAGTCACAACTGAGCGATACCAGGTATTGAACCCAGCATCTCTCCTACCCATGACAAAAGATAGTGAACCGTATGATTGTATAAATGGGATTAATCATGTGCTTTTTCCTAGATTTGATTTGAAAGATACTCCAATTGATAACACACAAATAGAACTTTTCATGGACGGATCATGTGGAAGAGGCAGAAATGGAAATCTTGCAGTAGGCATAGCTATATGCAGTGAAAATACAATACTGTGTCAGAAAAGACTACAACGGGTTACTTTTGCACAAGTTCCTGAATTGACTGCATTAACAAAAACCTGTAAATTAGCTAAAGAGAAAGTTCTGAATATTTATACTGACAGACATTATGAGTTTGGGTAGCCCATGATTTGGGGGAATTGTAGAGGTAGAGAAGTTTTTTAACATCAGCAGTTACTGAGATAAAAAATGGAAAATTTGTAAAGAAGTTATTAGACTCTTTGTTGTACCAAAGACTTTAACAATAGTTAAAGTGCAATCTCACATCAAAGGAGGTACTGTAAAAGGTAATCAACTAGCAGATAATGCAGCCAAACATGCTGCTAGTTTGAATGTCACTAAAAACTTTGGTTTTATCATGCAGGAAACCTCTACAACATCTAGCAATCCTTGTAACTTTAATGATTAGATTAATTTACAGAATGAAGATATAGAGCCTGAGAAAAAGAGGTGGATCAGTGTGGGTTATAAAAGGCAAAGTAATTTTTTGCGGACACATCCTGATGGCAGAATGATAGCACCTTTAGCCATACTACCTTGGTTGGTAAGGGCAAACCACTTACCGTATCATATTGGTAAGCATGGACTTCTTAAATTTATTCAGTGAGAATGGTTTGTCCCTCTTTCTCAGTCTCTAGCTAGTCATTATATAAATAATAGTGAGATCTGTTTGTTGCATAATATTGCAACACCTATGAAGACTAAGTCTTCCACCTTACTCCTACCTTGGGGGTCTTTTGTAAATATTCAATTAGACTTTGTCTAGATGAGTAAATGTGCTACATTTTCCTACATTCTGGTCATTGTATGTGCTTTTTCTGCATGAGTGGAAGCTTCTTAATATGGTAAGTGTGATGTTAAAATAATAGTAAAGAAATTGCTAAAGAAATGTATTCTCAATTTGGGGTGCCACATACTATTAATTCATACAGAGGTACCTATTTTACTATTGAAATCATTAAGATATTCTGTGCTGTGTTTAACATTTCTTTGAAGTCATATTGTCCCCACCATCTACAGTCATCTGGTCTTGTTGAAAGGTCCAGACTATTAAAATCAGAATTAGCAAAATTGGTCATGAAACAGGACTGAAATAGCCAGATGCTTTGCCTATGGCTTTAATTAGTATGCAGGGAACTGTAAATGCTACTCGTAAACTAATCCTGCTTGAAATTCCTATGGGCTGTCCCATGAGAATGCCACCTTCCCCACCAGTCAGTAACTGTGAACTGGTATTTACTGATGAAGCCTTGCTGGTCTATTGCTCAAAACTTGTCTCTGTTTTACAGAATTTTTACAAAAGAGTCAAGGAGTCTCTCCTGCCACCAGATTCCTTGTCATGACTGACCAGGTGATTGGGTCTACGTAAAAGTATTCCAACACAAATCTTCTTTGGAACCATAGTGAAAGGGACCTCATCTGATTCTCCTAATTATTTATACTGCAGCAAAGAGTACCAAAATACTAAAATGTACCCACATTTCACATTGCAAGATAACCTGCTTTGACATCGATAGAAAATGGTGCCACACCTCCTTCTGGTGGCATCACTGAGGCTCCTTCTTCTGCTGTTTCCAATCAACATGAGAGAAAACCTATTTCTTTGAATTCTGCACCAATACTGCAATGACTTAAATGTTTCCAGCTTCTGGGTGTGTGTTTGTTCCCCGTGGTGCTAAAGGAGGCATTCCAATGTTACCTGCCCCTGTGAAACAGACTATTTTAGAAAAGTGAATTGGTGTTGAAAATCAAACCTGGCATAACGTTACTGGCTGGACTAAAAATATATATTACCAACTGGCTGAATCAACACAAGGTAATACTTGTTATGCCAAAAAAGGAACTGTGCAAGTAGGTTACAGCAGCTGCAAAGATACTCATGATGTAGCTTGGATTGAAGACATATGACTTGGGGGTGGCAAGGGAATATTGGACAATTATTATTATATCTGTGGAGACTGTGCCTACCCCAGTTTTCCCAGGAACTGGTCTGGTGGTTGTTGTGTGGAACAGATGACACCAGCTATTGTTCATTCTTTTTTTATACCTGCTGAAAGGTTACAAAAATAAGAGGGCCATACACCCCATTGAGCAAGCCATTGCTCTCTTTTCTCCACAGTATGGCCCATTGCAAACTAGGCTTGAAATCAATTAGCTGACCTTTATATTAGCAGAAATAGCTAATAGCACTTCAGAGCACGACAAATAGAAAAATGACTGAAGTTCAAGTAACAGCTTTGCAAAACCAAATACCTTTTGATTTCTTACTGGCTTTGAAGGGCAGAGTTTTCCATCTGATCAGAAAAAGCTGCTGCATGTTTCTTTCAGACTCTCATGATGAACAAAAAAGGTGGCTGACTTTAAAGAACAATTGGCTATTAATATGACTAAATCTGAGTCTGGTTGGATTTTGTTTGGGTGCTTGGGTCATATATTTGGAAATGTTGGTACAAGCATAATGTAAAGTCTAATTACTTTTATTATAATCATGCTTTCCATACATCTAGTGCATTCTGTTATTAAGAATTTGTTAGTGCACTGTTTTATTTGAAAAAAGTACACAAACAATAGTTGTCATACCTGAACAAAAACATCTGAGAGCTTATTTGTCTGACAATGACATGATTCAGAATAATCTAGGGCTGTGATGCTTTATAGCATAAGAGGGAGGAATTGTAATGGATATGTTATTTTTATGTCTATTAATGCTTATTTAATATACTGGTGGCTTAAAAGTACTGCAAGTTTCATATATTTTACTACTTAGCTGAGAAGAACAGTTTGGCTTTATTAGAGTTCATTAGAGCTTAGCAAAGAGATGATAAATGTTCCTTGGAATCATTTAACCTTGAAAGGATGCTAGATACTTTGCACTAGTATGGAATGTCTCTGAGATAAGTCTGCTGAAAGTAAACACATAAACCATGTTAAGACTGAAGCATGAGAAAGTTTTAAGCTATCCTTCCGTATGCAAACCTTGTTATGCATTTACTCCTTTTCAGCCTTTTAAACATCCGGTTGTGTTTTAATCACAACTTGAGAAACCTTTAAAGTTTTATAAACTAATCTTTTTTTTTCTAATTTTAAGAATTAAAAAGGGTTACATATGGTTGAATCTCTCTATTTTGAGATATTCCAGTATCATGATATTGTATAATAAATAATGTGTTTACATTCCGAATCCCTGACAGTCTGTGTTTTAAAATGAATAGCTGCATGATATTATCTGCTAAAGTGTTCCTTTTCAGTAGGATGAGACCATGAAGAAGTTTATACTGCAGGCTGCCTGGGATTGATAGCACAGAATAAGTAAGAGAAAAAGACAGAAAAGTACTAAGTGAAATACCAGCTCTGGCTGTGTTTTTAGTGCAGTCTAAAACACAAGCTGTTGTTTCAAAGATGCTAATTAGTAAGGCATGTAAAATATTACATGGTAACCCTGATGATGTGAGATACTGTTAGCTGTGCCAGAGAGAGTAGGGCAATGCTTGGTTAACATATGACAGCATAGCTAGCTGGAGTTTTGTAAAGAATTTTATGTCATTTGAATATCAAACTGATTTATACAGATGCATGTGTTAAAATGTATTTGCAAAGCTGCTTGTCTTAAAAATGTATCAACAGTGGGTCCTGATGGGCAGAAAAGAAATATACATGAATGCCAGGCTGTATTGTTGTAACTGCTGAAATGTATGTATTTTAACAGAGAATACTGAAAGGGAAGGGGTTAAGCTCAGCCCAGCTAACCTTAAGAAAAACAGCCTGAAATTAAATGACTTGGCTTAGGCCATAAATATTCTATCTCACAGGTCTGAATGCAGCCAGAGATGCAATTTCTGTGAAAAGCCTTTCTGCAGGATGGGTGCAAGTGTTACAATTGTTTTATAGTTTCCATATGCTGTATTAAGCCCTAGCAGATTTCTGTGTGTGTGTATTGTGACACATCTGTGGAAAATCCTGACACAGTTGCAAGTGAGTGGGTAGTGTGGTACCACAGATTCAGGTGACCAGATATGATGAAATTCTGTAGCCAGCACTGAAATTGCATTTAGATACTAGTGAGAGATATGATAGAAGCACTCAGCACTCTGTTATTTAAACTGACAACAAAGACACTCATCCATTTCATCTTGCTTTGCTCTAGCAAGTACTGTAAGTAGGGAACAGTAATGTTTCAGTCAGAAAGATATAGTGTTTGTTTCTTTAAGGATTAAATGGTTGTCTGTGAGCATGCGACAACTGCTACATTGTCTCAGAATGCCTATTATCTACCCAGCTAACTATATTGACATCTGAAAATTGCATATCCATGTTGTCTGGACCTGTATCTGGGTTGGCTACTGTACGTTGTGGACTGGGTTATACAAAGGTCTCCTTGGGTGGTCTCTGGTATTTGGCACAAAACTAGGTTAGATTGTTCTAAGACTTGATAGTACTGCTGTTTAATGGGCATATTAGCTGCTCTAATCTTGTCTCTGCTCAATGGCTTTGTTTTAGTCATACTAAGTTACAGATTTCCATTCTAATGGTAGCTTTATAGATAAAATTTACATTCTGGGCATTTGTGTCTGTACAGGGTATTGCTAACCTCTTGATGTAAAGACACCAAGAGAGACTGCTTGCAAATTTAATGCTACAACAAAACAACTTAAACAAACTACCTTGAAAAGGCAATTTCAAGTACCAGGGACCTTTAGAATGATTTAAAGGCACAATCAACAAATAAAGCAGCAGCACTCTAAACAGTTAAGAGAAGTGCAAGACAATAAAATAAATCTCTTATCTGCCAAGGATGGAGCAGGATTAACTCAGGAACCCCCCCCCCCAGAGTGTGGCTAGGGCACCAAGCAGATGGGAGCTCTGGGAAAACAAGCAGGAGACAATCTATGGTAAGGGAGGTTACTCGACTGCAGTACTGGTTTGCTGGATGGGAACTTAGTATTATGGATATGTGGAAAACAATGGGTGGGAAAGTACTTAAACAGGTCACATAACAGACAATACCAATGAAAGAGGGGGGAGGGAGGGACTTTGAAAGTCAGATTTGCATAAGAAGTAGAAGCTAGAGACATGACCTTTTAAAACCACAACAGTAAAAAAAAAAAAGTGAGAGAGTTAGGGAAATTTTCAAACTGAAGCTCAAGTCCTATGGTTAGAATTTCAGAAACGTTTAGCTTAATATCTTCAGTGGATGTTGGGTCAGACTCAAAGAATAGGGGAAAAACAATAGTAATATAAACAGAAAGGCACTGGAATGCAACTTTAAGCAGGTACATACAACTATAAAAAGTACTGCAATACCAGTCCTGGAGCAGAATTCACAATACTGCTACGACTGCAATCCTATTACAGACTAAGGCTCCAGACTACTGGAATGCAATTTTAAGCAAGTATATACATATATAAAAGTACTGACGCACAAACCCAGGAGCAGAATTCACAGTCTGCTACTACTGCAACCCCACCACAGACTAAGGCACCAGATTACTGGAATGCAACTTTAAGCAGATGTACATGGCTATAAAAAGAATGGACTGGAATGCAACTTTAAGCAGATGTACATGGCTATAAAAAGAATGGAGGTAAAAATCCTGGAGCAGAATTCATAATACTGTCACTACTGCAATCCCACCACAGATTAAGTCACCAAACTATGCAGAAATTTACAAGTAACACTGTAATAAATAGCTAAATGAGGCTCAAATATGGCAGTAGAATAACAGTCCAGCCACAACTTTGGATGAAGGTACAAAACTGAGGCCCCAGACTGAGTTCACAATACAAAAGGCTACCTTTTACATGTAATTCTGCTTATAGAAATAGAAGTGCATTATAATGTACAAACAATGCTAAAATTTGCAGCAATACACAATCTTCCCAGAACTGCAAATGAAGATATAAGTCTAAGATCCCACAACAAACAAAAAATGTAATTCAAAGCAAAGCATGTAGAAACAGAAATTTTAAAAGAAATCAATGCTTAAACAGTACCTACAACTTTGAGGAAAATAAATTTCAGAATAGACGTCTTCTCATGATGCATAATGCACACACAGTCTCTTAAAGTTGGTTCAGAATGTTCAAGACTGACGTATTTCCATTAATCACCTTCATGGTCCAAGTAGTAATAGTTTTTCCACTTAACGATACATATGACTCTTCCCGAAAAATTACACCAAGGTTAGAGGTAAGCACATGTGACAAGTTTACTGAGCTCAGGCCTAAAATACAGCTGGTTTTATCCTCATGTGACTTCCTGCTTCCTGCCTGTAAAGAGTGTATCTGCTGTCACCTACATATCTCTAGTGTATAACATGGATTCAGTCAATGCTCTTCTACCTTCCTCAATGTTATCTAAAGATGTGTGCATGTGGTTAACTTTTACTTCATGACATTTGATCAGTCATGGCCAAAATTTACTTCACAGTTCTTCAGTCGTTAAGATGTTTGAGTTATGCTATAGTTGATTGACTGACCATCAACTATAGCATAATTAAGCAATAACCCACGTCTGGGTGTGGGTAATGCTGGATTTACCCACAGTTGGTATGGTTTGGTCACAACGGTGAAGCCCGAGTGACCAAACAAAGACAACCATGGGTAACTCCAGCATTGCCCACATCCAGTTATTGCTATTATACAATGACATTATTTAGGGAGATCTCCATTGCTTTTTTTTTTTAATTCAAAATAAAAAAATAAAAGTAAGAAAAAGAAATCGGGAGATGTTTTACTTTCGGCAGAGCCAGGACAGACAAAATAAAAGTATATTCAGGTACATTTCTTTAATTTTGCAGAACTTACCTGATTATCCTTTGATTTTTGTCTGTGCCATCTCCCCTGTTTGCTTTAAGTCTCCCTGTTTCTTTTTTATTAATAAGAAAAAGAAAAGTAAAAAAAAATACCAGAAATAATAACAGGAAAAAGTCCGGGAGACCAGACCGTTGGTATAGTCTCCGATTTACAACAGGCACGCTGGTTGGGCTGGCCAATCAGCATGCTAATTTTTTAATATTAATTGCCAGTCATTGTATAATTCCTGTTTTCCCCTTTTTATGATTATATGACTACAGAGTTAGAATGTATAAATTGCAGGAGTAAGAGAGCAGAGCCCTCACTTCACGGGGTATGGGTGGTAATGCCCTCCCCTGTGTAAAAAATTATTTAGTAATATTTATGTAGGATATATGATTTTGTTTTAGATAGGGAGTTCTTTATTTTTTGCTATAAGGGTACTTGGTTAGGTTTAGCATTTGATCTCAAATGTAAAGTAATTGCTTACATTTGTGATATTTTTAGTTTGATTTTTTTTTTCACAAAGAATGAGGTTGTAGATGAAATTGTCAATGTACTGTGTCTCAACACACACAACTTTTACTCTTTAGTAATATAATCATATAATGCTTTTCTATCATGGTGACCTAGACCTAAACTGCTGCCTGTACCAGAAGAACTGTCATTAGAGAACAAAGATGCAAATGCTGTAGATATGCTTGGTCATGCAAGATGTTTGTTTCTTTAAATTTATAAAGGTATTTACAACAATATTTACTTGGGGTTTCATAGGTTCATAAGTGTGTACTAGGCTAATGGCCCTGGAGCCTTTACAAGCCTAGCCCATAGGATTACGCTGGCATCATGCCACCTGACATTAGTTCCCAGTGCCTCTGTCAAGTAGAGCCACTGGAGTGATCCCAGGGGGAATTTTCTATTTCTCATCCACTCATCAAGATTTGTCTTGAAAAAGGCCAGTGAGGCTCTCCGCTTGACATGTATGGGAAGTCTATTCCATAGCATGGGCAGTCTGTGGGTTATGAACCTGTCCTCCAGTTTGTTCTATTGTTTGTGGTAATGAGGTTGAGGTCTCTGGAGTGTGTAGTACGGCAGGATTGAGATTTCTTTAGATATAGCATTTCTAACAGAGCTGGGTCAGACATGGCTTTGTAAGTCAAGCAGAGATTGCATCTAAGTAGGCGATATGAGACAGAGAATAGTTGGAGTTTTTTGAGTCTGTCCATATAGGACAAGTGCTTAAGGCCTTAGATCCTCTTTGTGAGGTATTTTTGCGGCCTCTCCAGTTGTAGGTGTCTAGTGAGGTACATGCCAAATGGAGCAGTGTACTCGATGATTGGCCTAATGAGGGAAGAGTAGAGGGAGACAATGACCTCTTTCTTCCTGGATGCAAAACCCTTAGTAATGAGATGTGCCACATAGAAGGATTTTCTGACCACAGTGGCAATGTGCTGGTCAAAAGAGAGGTTGCTGTCAATCTGTGTTCCCAGATCTCTTATGACGTCTTCTGTGTTCAGTGGACTACTATAAATGTGGTAATTCATGGGAACTGGGTTTTTCCCAAAGGGGACGATAACACATTTTTTGGCATTGAGGTTAAGGCCATGTGTAATATCAAACGTGTAATCATCAAATGTGTAATATCTAACGTTATGTCCTGGAAACATATTTGGATTAAAGGTTAGCTCTACTTGGACAAAGTGGTTACTTAGACAACAAAGTCAGATATCCTATTTGGTGAAGCATCAAATGGCCAGGACTCTGGCAAGGGAAGTAGAAAAATTATTTTGGCAAATGTGGTAAACATTACTTCTTATTTTTAGATCTCAGACAGCACAAGGTAAGGAGTTTCCTTTTCTTTACCATAATAGGACAAAAGTCTTCTTTTCACAGTCACACTAACAGGGGCAATTTTTCAATAAAGTTTAGATTTTGTGTCTTCCTTCACTGAAAAAGAAGGATTCAGTAAGTGCATTTCCAAGGTACCTTTTGCAGGAGTGCAGGAGTTGCCTTGATTCTCTCCCCGTCTTCCCCCACCCCAATGCAGGTGTTACCTCCAAAGCTGGAGATTTCAAGTTAAATAACATTATCCTTAACAAGAAAGGTGCTAATGAATGAGAGCAGAATTTTCAAGAAGTACAGCAAGTGGGATATTCTTCCATCAGACCCTTAGGTGAACAGTTTCTTTTATACAGGTTACAAGACAGAGTCACTGCTAAAACTAAACTGTTTCAAATTCAAAGGGCTCTTGAACCCTGGTAGTCAGGGAAGATACCTACTAATAATAAGAAAAGGGGTACCTGAAAAATATTGCCCGCTTTCAAAAGAACAAGGTTATATTTAAGACTCTTTCTGGTGTCCAATCAGAAGACAGAATTTAAGCCCTTATCATATCTATCCTATTTGGAAAAAAATGTTTCTGAAAAATAAAGAAATTTAGAATATGACTTATCAGTCCCTTCTTCCTGTTGGGTTATGGATAATAACTACTAACAACAATATCTGAAGAATATTTATGTTGGGAGGGTGGCCTAATGGTTAAGATGTTTGCCTTACAAACACAAGGTGCAGGGTTTGAGTCTCACAAGGGATAATTGGCTAGGCTTAAAATGGCCCACAAGGGCAGTTAGCCTAGTACTAATCTATGAACCTATGAACCTATGGGCACAGACAGGCATTCACAATTTACAAAAGATTTCTGAGACATGAGGAATCATCCCTTTCATAGGATTGTAGGATCATAAGAGGTTACTAGGCTATTGGCCCTAAGGCCTCTACAAGCCTAGCCATGTTACACCCTTGTTCCCTTATGGACCAAGATATACAGTCTATGTTTGCCTGCGAATCTAAGATCAGCACCAGATGCCCCTGTCTAAGAGAGACATAGGTGAAACCCCTGGTGTAAATTTACGGTTTCCCATCCAATTGTCCAGGTTATCCTTAAATATGGTTAATGAGGAGCTCTGTTGTACATGAACTGGGAGTTTGTTCTGGAGGAGTGGCAATCTCTGGGAGAAATATCTGTCTCTCCAGCATGTCCTGTTAATATCGCAGGCTAGGTTAAGATGTCTAGACCGAGTGAATCTTGTCCCACTGGATTTGCAGATGTGCAGCAGCTTCATCAAGGCAGGGTCTGAGACTGCTCTGGAGGCCAGGCACAACTCGCCTCTAAGCAGTCCATACAATATTGAGTAAAATGATAGGGCCTTCAGTCTGTCTGTGTAGGTCATGTGTTGTAGGCCCTGAATTTTCTTGGTGCAAAACCTCCGAGGTCTCTCCAGCTGCTGCAGATGTCTAGTGAGGTACACAAAGAAGGGAACATTGTACTCTATTATTGGTCTAATGAGAGCCAAGTACAGTGGAGTTATAACCTTCATAGCTTTGGATGCTATAACCTTGCTTATGAGTTGTGCAAAGTAGAAGGCCTTCCTTACTACTGTGGAGCCCTGATGATCAAAATTAAGGCTGCTATCAACTTACATTCCCAAATCTATCACCACTGGGTTTGAACATAGAGGGATATTATTAATGCTGTAATTAGCAGGGGTTTCTCCTTTGCTGAAAGGGATGATAATGCACTTTTTGTGTTTAGTTTAAGTCTGTGACTTTGACACCAGTCATTTGTCTGTCTAAGCCCATTTTGTAGTATGTTGACATCTTTAGGGGATTCAATGATTGCACCCAGTTTGCAGTCATCATCAAACATGGTAAGCTATAGGCCATCTAGTTTTACCTGGAGTTGAAAAATAGATACCAAACAGTATGGGGCATAGCTCAGATTCCTGTGGAACACCACTGGTAACAGGTCTGCTAATACAGTTGGCATCCCCAATTTTGACTGTATGTGTTCTGTTTGTGAGCCAGTTGGCAACCCATCTAGTGATGTTAAGGTTACATCCCCAGCTGGGTGAGTTTCTCAATGATGCCTGAGTGAGGGATTGTATCAAATACCTTAGCCAGGTCAAGATAGGCAGTGTGAACTGTTTTGACTTCATCCAGGGCATTGGTGACATTCTGAAAGAAGTCCACCAGGTTTAGTAGGCTAGATCTGCCCTTAAAGCCAAACTGAGTCAGGTCAAGAGTTTGAAGGTCACCTATATCCTTGTTGATAAGTTCTATGATGATTCTCTCCATGGCCTTGCAGATAATGCTGGTTAGGCTTATGGGTCTACAGTCTACAGGCTGTTGCTAATCACTTTTATTCAAGTAACTACTTCATCATATTTTAAGAAGTATCCAGTTATATAAAAGTGATTACTACCTATAAAGTAAGTACTAACATTAAACCTCAAATACTGTACCTAGTACATGTAATAAACAGTTACATAAAAGCTCTTGTCACCTTTTAAATATGTATTATACAAACATTAAAACTCAAATACTCAAAGGACCAAGTACCTGAAGTTCTTAGTTATGTAAAAATGATTATCATTTCATAAACTTTACAGAACATTTACCCCTGGACTACCCCCTGTACACTAATGGAGACAGGCAACTCCTAAGTGCTTCAGCTCATACATGGGTCCCCTCAAATTATCTATGGTACGATCTAAGTTATTTTCACTAGGGGTAATATGTAATTATCAACCACTGGGATAGGTAAGGCCAAAAGGGATAGATTAATTTGAGCAGAAAAAGAGAAGTTGGCTAGGCTTAAAATGGACCACAAGGATAGCTAGCTTAGTACTTACCTACAAACCTATAACATACATTACTAACATTAAAACTCAGATAGATGACTTATATAACTAATACAACTAGGTAGTTCATCAAGTTTGATGAAATATCTAGTTGTACAAAACAATTGTCACCAGAATTTGAGTTTTAATGTTAACATATATTTGTATCTAAATACTTTAAACATATTTCCAAGCTGTAAGCTTCCCAGATTTATTTGTTGGCCATATTTCTAAAGACATATTTAGATGGTTTTAGTTATTGTATTCAGTACTTTGTAAAGCAAACTATAAGGTTGTTGAAAGTGCACCTGTTTATTAATTGGGACTCAGTGAAAAGTGAAGACTAACTAAATTCAGAAGCATAATTTAAAGAATTCAGAAGAAACCTTGGCATAACTACCACTGAGGCTGCTTCTGTCTAGCTTGTGCACCCAGTTAAGAATCACACAACATGAAGAGCAACTTTTCTTTCACATTCATGACTTGTGTTATTGGCACAATCATTAAGGTACTATAGACCAATGGAAAGCTTGCGGCCTTGACTAAAATGCCAATTACTTATTTTTCAATTACTTATAAATAGCTACCCATCAGAAGTAATACTGGCAGACATACCAATCTATTATATCACTTCTTTTTAATAAACATTCCAAAGACCAGTAACATTATATATATATATATATATATATATATATATATATATATATATATATATATATAGAGAGAGAGAGAGAGATTATATATATATATATATATATATATATATATATATATATATATATACAGAGATACAGATATAGATATATATATATATATAGATATATATATACAGATATATATATATATATATATAGAGAGAGAGAGAGATAGATAGATAGCTATAGATATATAAAATGTATAGGATTCTTAAAGAATATATGACCATAAAATATTACAGTCACTTGACAGTTGTAATACAATATCTGCATACACACTTTCTCTGTCATGAAGTCATGCTTTGCACTATGTGAGTAGCAAAACTGCGACATTACTGTTATAATGTAACATTTTTTGGTATTAAATGCAATTTTACAGGTGTGCTGAAAGCTTGGAGACAAATTTGTCTGTGTAGCATAGCAACTATGATGGGGATATGAGATAATTAGTGCATCATGATTAAAATCATTAACAAGGAAGTTAGTTGTAATCAGCACTTCTGCAGTATGAGGTACTACATGAAACTTCAGTCACTTTGCTCAAGGGCTATCATTTCCCCCTTTACAAATGTTGTTTGGTAGTGAATTATCAGTAAATGTAAGTATGTTACATTTGAAAGTAGAGTTCAACAGTAGTTTACCAGGTAAACAACTTATGAAAGTATGTAGAAATATATAAAGATACTACTGCAGGGTACAAACTTGGTATCAGAAACTTTTTTTTTTTTAATTTTGCTCAAGTTCAATAAATCTTTTTGCAAGTCATTTGGAATGAATGCCATTTTTCTCAATTAAATGCAAGTAGTTGCATCTGAGTATTGTGTATAATCATCCACTGAAAGAAGAAGATATTCATAAGAAATTGTCTATTAAATTCACCAGTTAGTTGAGACAAGGGTGAGATTAGCAGCAAAGATATATTTAATGATTTAGAATTTCTGACTGAAGTATTTGCTTAGCATTCAGCACAGTAATATACAGCACTTTGTATCAGAAAATGCGTTTTCTCTGTGTCACACTTTTATATTCAATTCTTTGCTCAAAAGTGATGTTGTCATACCCAGAAGTAGACCTCATAAAATAAAACTACCACCAGGGGAAAGATTTAAATTATTCCTGCACTGATCAAACTTTCTCAAAACTCGATGCATAAGTTGTGTTGCTTATGATATACCAGGTGTTGTTCTGACAAAGTTCCATGATGGAAACACAGGGGGCCAGATTTATGAAAGCTTGCAAGGAGTGCAAGAAGAGTGTAGGAACTCACGGAGGCAATATGTCTGCTGTGCGATCCAGGTACAGCCGGCAGGGGCGTGCACGAGAGCTGCTAAAGCTACTCTTGCACGGACAGCATCATGGTATGCAAATTACCTCATTTGCTGCGGAAAGCTATGCAAATGAGGTAAATTTGCATTCCAGGAAACACTAACCTGTCCGTGGAAGATTAGTGTTATCTGCAGAAATGTACTCCATTGGTAACAGAGTACCGTTCTGCAAATAGCTAAACGGAGCTATGACAGCATGTGGCATGTGTGCGGCGCTGCCCTGGGCGGAAACAGAAAGGGAAAAGGAAGGAAAAGAAGTAGGAAGTTAACCAAGGAGAACTAGCAGAGCTGCCAGGTGAAATATATCAGAATCAGCCAATTACACAGGCAGTAGACTAGCCCAGCACTTTAAACTCTAAACAGCAGTCTACCCTGTTTTTTTTCTCAAGAACTCTGCAACACTGCAGTATACAAAGAGGGAAAGCTTAAAAACTTTAAAGTCAGACAAAATGTTAGGGGCTGCTCTTGTTATCATAAACCAACATGTGCAAGGTGCTGTGGGTGGTGATGATGTGAATGCTGCTGAGCAACCCACAGTGAGGAGACGGAGAAGAGTGTACAGACCTAGGGTAACCTACCAGGGGCTACATGAGCTGGGGATAGTGGAGCGCTATAGGGTGGACAGAGACCTCCTGCAGCAAATTGTTGAGCTGTGCCAGCCACGCCTCACACAGAACCAACCAGTGGATACCAAGGTATGTGTTGGCCTAAGAATACTAGCTACAGGTACCTTCCAGAGACCAACTGGTGATATGGTGATATGATGGGGATTTCACAGGAATCAGCATCCAGGGTACTGCACCGGTTCCTGGATGTCATGTCAGCACGTCTGTGAGCAAGTATATTTCCCCAATTCCCGTAAGGCATTGGCCAGCAATATGCATCTTTTCCACCAAATAGCAGAATGCCCTGAGGTAGTGGGCGCAATAGACTGCACACACATACACATCAAAGCACCACCTGGTGAGCGGGGTAGGGTCTACATCAACCGCAAAGGCTTCGCCTCCATCAACTGCCAGGTCATGTGCGATGCCCAGGGCATAATAATGAATGTGTGTGCTGGTTGCCCTGGAAGTTATCACGATTCCTACATCAGGCATCTGACACAGCTGTACCAGAGATTTGCCAATGGGGACATCCCTAATGGTCACCAAGTGGGGGATGCTGGATATGCACTGGAGCCGTGGCTGATGACACCCATCAGAAATGCACACACACCCGAACAAGAACTCCATAATGAGGCACACGCACAAACAAGAAACATAACTGTATGTGTTCTGTTTGTGAGCCAGTTGGCAACCCATCTAGTGATGTTAAGGTTACATCCCCAGCTGGGTGAGTTTCTCAATGATGCCTGAGTGAGGGATTGTATCAAATACCTTAGCCAGGTCAAGATAGGCAGTGTGAACTGTTTTGACTTCATCCAGGGCATTGGTGACATTCTGAAAGAAGTCCACCAGGTTTAGTAGGCTAGATCTGCCCTTAAAGCCAAACTGAGTCAGGTCAAGAGTTTGAAGGTCACCTATATCCTTGTTGATAAGTTCTATGATGATTCTCTCCATGGCCTTGCAGATAATGCTGGTTAGGCTTATGGGTCTACAGTTCCCGGGGCTGTTGCTAATCACTTTTATTCAAGTAACTACTTCATCATATTTTAAGAAGTATCCAGTTATATAAAAGTGATTACTACCTATAAAGTAAGTACTAACATTAAACCTCAAATACTGTACCTAGTACATGTAATAAACAGTTACATAAAAGCTCTTGTCACCTTTTAAATATGTATTATACAAACATTAAAACTCAAATACTCAAAGGACCAAGTACCTGAAGTTCTTAGTTATGTAAAAATGATTATCATTTCATAAACTTTACAGAACATTTACCCCTGGACTGCCCCCTGTACACTAATGGAGACAGGCAACTCCTAAGTGCTTCAGCTCATACATGGGTCCCCTCAAATTATCTATGGTACGATCTAAGTTATTTTCACTAGGGGTAAAATGTAATTATCAACCACTGGGATAGGTAAGGCCAAAAGGGATAGATTAATTTGAGCAGAAAAAGAGAAGTTGGCTAGGCTTAAAATGGACCACAAGGATAGCTAGCTTAGTACTTACCTACAAACCTATAACATACATTACTAACATTAAAACTCAGATAGATGACTTCTATAACTAATACAACTAGGTAGTTCATCAAGTTTGATGAAATATCTAGTTGTACAAAACAATTGTCACCAGAATTTGAGTTTTAATGTTAACATATATTTGTATCTAAATACTTTAAACATATTTCCAAGCTGTAAGCTTTCCAGATTTATTTGTTGGCCATATTTCTAAAGACATATTTAGATGGTTTTAGTTATTGTATTCAGTACTTTGTAAAGCAAACTATAAGGTTGTTGAAAGTGCACCTGTTTATTAATTGGGACTCAGTGAAAAGTGAAGACTAACTAAATTCAGAAGCATAATTTAAAGAATTCAGAAGAAACCTTGGCATAACTACCACTGAGGCTGCTTCTGTCTAGCTTGTGCACCCAGTTAAGAATCATACAACATGAAGAGCGACTTTTCTTTCACATTCATGACTTGTGTTATTGGCACAATCATTAAGGTACTATAGACCAATGGAAAGCTTGCGGCCTTGACTAAAATGCCAATTACTTATTTTTCAATTACTTATAAATAGCTACCCATCAGAAGTAATACTGGCAGACATACCAATCTATTATATCACTTCTTTTTAATAAACATTCCAAAGACCAGTAACATTATATATATATATATATATATATATATATATATATATATATATATATATATATATATATATATATATATATATATATATATATATATATATATATACAGAGAGATACAGATATATATATATATATATATATATATATATATATATATATATATATATATATATATATATATATAGAGAGAGAGAGAGATAGATAGCTATAGATATATAAAATGTATAGGATTCTTAAAGAATATATGACCATAAAATATTACAGTCACTTGACAGTTGTAATACAATATCTGCATACACACTTTCTCTGTCATGAAGTCATGCTTTGCACTATGTGAGTAGCAAAACTGCGACATTACTGTTATAATGTAACATTTCTTGGTATTAAATGCAATTTTACAGGTGTGCTGAAAGCTTGGAGACAAATTTGTCTGTGTAGCATAGCAACTATATATGAGATAATTAGTGCATCATGATTAAAATCATTAACAAGGAAGTTAGTTGTAATCAGCACTTCTGCAGTATGAGGTACTACATGAAACTTCAGTCACTTTGCTCAAGGGCTATCATTTCCCCCTTTACAAATGTTGTTTGGTAGTGAATTATCAGTAAATGTAAGTATGTTACATTTGAAAGTAGAGTTCAACAGTAGTTTACCAGGTAAACAACTTATGAAAGTATGTAGAAATATATAAAGATACTACTGCAGGGTACAAACTTGGTATCAGAAACTTTTTTTTTTTTTTAATTTTGCTCAAGTTCAATAAATCTTTTTGCAAGTCATTTGGAATGAATGCCATTTTTCTCAATTAAATGCAAGTAGTTGCATCTGAGTATTGTGTATAATCATCCACTGAAAGAAGAAGATATTCATAAGAAATTGTCTATTAAATTCACCAGTTAGTTGAGACAAGGGTGAGATTAGCAGCAAAGATATATTTAATGATTTAGAATTTCTGACTGAAGTATTTGCTTAGCATTCAGCACAGTAATATACAGCACTTTGTATCAGAAAATGCGTTTTCTCTGTGTCACACTTTTATATTCCATTCTTTGCTCAAAAGTGATGTTGTCATACCCAGAAGTAGACCTCATAAAATAAAACTACCACCAGGGGAAAGATTTAAATTATTCCTGCACTGATCAAACTTTCTCAAAACTCGATGCATAAGTTGTGTTGCTTATGATATACCAGGTGTTGTTCTGACAAAGTTCCATGATGGAAACACAGGGGGCCAGATTTATGAAAGCTTGCACGGAGTGCAAGAAGAGTGTAGGAACTCACGGAGGCAATATGTCTGCTGTGCGATCCAGGTACAGCCGGCAGGGGCGTGCACGAGAGCTGCTAAAGCTACTCTTGCACGGACAGCATCATGGTATGCAAATTACCTCATTTGCTGCGGAAAGCTATGCAAATGAGGTAAATTTGCAATCCAGGAAACACTAACCTGTCCGTGGAAGATTAGTGTTATCTGCAGAAATGTACTCCATTGGTAACAGAGTACCATTCTGCAAATAGCTAAACGGAGCTATGACAGCATGTGGCATGTCTGCGGCGCTGCCCTGGGCGGAAACAGAAAGGGAAAAGGAAGGAAAAGAAGTAGGAAGTTAACCAAAGAGAACTAGCAGAGCTGCCAGGTGAAATATATCAGAATCAGCCAATTACACAGGCAGTAGACTAGCCCAGCACTTTAAACTCTAAACAGCAGTCTACCCTGTTTTTTTCTCAAGAACTCTGCAACACTGCAGTATACAAAGAGGGAAAGCTTAAAAACTTTAAAGTCAGACAAAATGTTAGGGGCTGCTCTTGTTATCATAAACCAACATGTGCAAGGTGCTGTGGGTGGTGATGATGTGAATGCTGCTGAGCAACCCACAGTGAGGAGACGGAGAAGAGTGTACAGACCTAGGGTAACCTACCAGGGGCTACATGAGCTGGGGATAGTGGAGCGCTATAGGGTGGACAGAGACCTCCTGCAGCAAATTGTTGAGCTGTGCCAGCCACGCCTCACACAGAACCAACCAGTGGATACCAAGGTATGTGTTGGCCTAAGAATACTAGCTACAGGTACCTTCCAGAGACCAACTGGTGATATGGTGATATGATGGGGATTTCACAGGAATCAGCATCCAGGGTACTGCACCAGTTCCTGGATGTCATGTCAGCACGTCTGTGAGCAAGTATATTTCCCCAATTCCCGTGAGGCATTGGCCAGCAATATGCATCTTTTCCACCAAATAGCAGAATGCCCTGAGGTAGTGGGTGCAATAGACTGCACACACATACACATCAAAGCACCACCTGGTGAGCGGGGTAGGGTCTACATCAACCGCAAAGGCTTCGCCTCCATCAACTGCCAGGTCGTGTGCGATGCCCAGGGCATAATAATGAATGTGTGTGCTGGTTGCCCTGGAAGTTATCACGATTCCCACATCAGGCATCTGACACAGCTGTACCAGAGATTTGCCAATGGGGACATCCCTAATGGTCACCTAGTGGGGGATGCTGGATATGCACTGGAGCCGTGGCTGATGACACCCATCAGAAATGCACACACACCCGAACAAGAACTCCATAATGAGGCACACGCACAAACAAGAAACATAACTGAGCATGTGTTCGGGATGCTCAAGTCACGGTTCCGGTGCCTGGACACATCTGGTGGAGCCTTACAGTACTCACCAACTACATGTATCCAAATTGTCATGGTATGTGCCATGCTACACAATATGATCCTGCAGAAACAGCTGCAGCAGGAACAACATGGGGCAGGGCCAAACAGCCCCCCACCATTGCCAAGGCCTGCAAAGACACAGAGTAACTAGGAGGAGGAACAACCTGAGCCTGTCCCAGTAGGCAGAAGGAGGTGTGCCCAGTATGCCCTGGCCTTGGCAAAGAGGCAATGCATAGCACATACACTGACTCAGTAGGATCCCTGGAAATGACACCTCTCTCTCTGACTCGCACATACAGTAAAAGGGATGCCTAACTTGACACTATCTGTTTTCAAACATGTATAGAGAGTGTAATATGTGCATCCAACATAGGCAGCCCTGCAGCACCACCTGAGGTATGATTCCCTATTTTAAGCAATATAAAGCACTGCTAAGCAAATTTTACCAGTACTGAGCATATTTAAATACAATGGCACGTAGCTGCGCACCGTGCTAACCAGCGCAACGTCGGGCAATGTTGGGCAAAGTTGAGCAAAGTCGGGTAAACACACTCACACCTCCTTTACTGTTCCTTAACCAGTCAGGTCTGCCCAGCAGGAAAATAAAAAGCAGTGACAGGGCTCGAACTCAGGATACTGTGCACTATAGTCACAGTACTGAACCACTAAGCCATGACAGCATTTCACTGGCAAAGACACAACTTAAGTCACTCACACATACCAGTTGGGGGGGGGGGGTCACATACCTAACAGTCACAGCCAGCAGAACAATTGTAGACAAACACAAACAAATTCTGTATCCTGCCCTCTGAAAAGGCATATGAGTAACCTCCCCCCAGGCCTGTGCAGACAGATAACAGCAGGCTAGGCAGTGTGATGTGGGTTGGGTAGGCTATGAAGTCTCAAACTAATATGCGTGTAATTGGAAGCTAAGGTCTGTAGAACAGTGGTATGCCTCAAGCCAGTACGAAAGGCAACAGTACAGACTGAAATGGAGTACCTGACATAGCAGTGCAGGCCTAGCAAATGTGTATAAGTGGCAGGTGTACCCCTCATCCTATGTACACCCACAGTAACAATCAGGTGTGTCCCCCCCGGGTAGAAATGTACAAATAATAGCTGTCCCCCCTGTATGCAGAAATGTTGCTAAGTCTATGCTAATTAACTCATGGAAGCCCTGCAGGCACAACCTGCTTCCTGTCGATGTACAAAACAAAGGTGAGCCCTGAAGTAAAAACCAACTTGATTTTTCACACACATACAGTATATATGCCCATAGTGGGCATGCTCACACACAAACAAATTTAGCAAATTTCAGTCAGTAACATACTGAAAGGTCATACTGGGCATGCTCACACACAAACAAATGAAGCAAATGTCAGTCAACAACATACTGAAAGGTCATACTGGGTATGCTCACACACAAACAAACCAAGCAAATGTCGGTCAACAACATACTGAAAGGTCATACTGGGCATGCACACACACAAACAAATGAAGCAAATGTCAGTCAACAACATACTGAAAAGTCATACTGGGCATGCTCACACACTTAGGCCATGTCTGAGTACAGCAATTGGCCACACATATCTGGCAATTGCAGTTCTTACTCCAGACACTTGTCACTATTCACCAATCCTGCCTTGCGCACAGTGATATGAAAACAGACTCATATAATATATTGGACCCCTGTCATAATCAAACTATGTACTACAAGTACTAAAGTTGTTCAATGAAAGTGAAAATGCAAAGAAGATCAATAAATCTCCAATCAGTATCATCAAGAAACAATGAGCACTCTAACATTATCCAAGCCATGTTCTGGCAAAAATATTGCCAAAGAGTCCATAGAAAACCATGAAGCTTTCTTTCGCTATGTCATAAATATCAGTGTAAACTCATATATGTTCTGAGTCAGTGCAAAGTGTAAATGAATACATGTACATGACTGACATTGCCAACATCTTGTCAACTCCACAGAACAACAAAAAAAGCGAGTAGGAACACAAACGGAGGCAGCTTTAAAGTAGATGAAAAGATTTAATAATTCCAGATAAACGTAAGCACTTTTGGCCGAACCAATGTCCAGCCTTCATCAGACAAACAGCGAAATGTTTAATACTAGAACCTTATATGTTGTTAAAAAATGGAAATACCAATTAAAAACAAGTGCAGCTGCCTCCGTTTGTGTTCCTACTCGCTTTTTTTGTTGTTCTGTGGAATTTACTAGTTGAACTGTTAGTGCGTTTGGTTCAACATCTTGTCAGACAGGTTCATACATATTTACCCCCCTCTCACTGACAAAAGGGCCCATTACCATACCTGGAGATTGTGAAAACCCAGAAATCACATATACAATGGTTAAACAGCTCTATCCAAACCTAAAAACATGGCGTCTATGGGATGACATGATTTCCCTAGCTGTGTCATATGTGAACTCCAAAACAAACAGACCCTGCACCTGAACAGTCTGTTGAGACTCACCCTCTCTACAGGATATGAAACTGTTGAATGGGTTACAGCAATGTTTGGCACACTCCAAAAGTGTCGGTGCACAACAGACCATGGGAACTATAGTCTTATAAGCCTAATAAGCCGGATCTGCAAGGCCATGGAGTCCATCATTATGGAACTCATAAACAGAGCTATTGGGAGCCTACATACACCCAACCCTACCCATTGTGGTTTGGTCAGGGGCAGATCATGGTTCCTAAACCTGCTAGACAGTTTTCAAGGCAGTCACCCAGGACATACATCAATGAAATGAGCTCCACATGGCCTACATAGACCTTGAAACGCTCTTTTCCAACATCCCACACATGTCGTATCCACAAAATCAACAATCTGTGCAAAACACGTATGTCATCTGATGGATTGCCAACAGGGGCACAGATAGATCCCACAAGGTAAGGACTGTGGTCTCCTATTCAAGCTGGTAACAACTGCTGTCCCCCATGGCTCAGTCCTGGGACACCTCCTGTCTGGTGTATACTTTTCAGAAATACAGTCAAACACACGAGGGCTATGTTTAGCAAAGTTTGTGGATGACTGCAAAAAGGTTGTCATAATTGATGTTTGGGACAACAGAGACATCCTTAAAAAGGGTCTCAGTCAGACAGATGTGATGTTAAAATTATGGCCTCAAGCTACAGTCATACAAATACCACATAGGTGCCAACACCCTAAATATGGAGGTAATAATAAGGGATCTATGGACACATGTGGATAGTCATCTCTACTTCCAGAAACACATTCACAAAGTGGTTAGAAAATCATGCTATGTGTTCCCACAAATTGCCAAGGTCTTTGCATGTAGGTCAAAGGAGGTTCCCTCTACTCATCAGTCATCAGACGCATCAGAGAGTATCACGGCACACTTGCGTTGAATCTAACTAGGCACCTTCAGCAGCTGGAAAGACCACTGAAGTACTTCAACAAGAGGATTACTGGCCTCAAACAGTTGCCTGATGCAACAAGACTGAATTTAACTCAATCTGTACTCTGTTGCATACAGTCTACTCAGGCGATCTCTGCCCAACAGACAGGTCCATGTCCAATGCAGAACTGATGTACATGCGCTATCTGAAATAAACCCAAGCTCACTGTGCCACATGCTTTAGGGATATCATCATCACAACAATAAATAGAACATGTTGGAGGGATATATTACTAACTCACAGACTTCCCTTGCTTTGGAACAGGCTCCCAACCTACATTAAGCTGAGTCCCTAACTGACACTCTTCCAGAAGAGCCTTGATAAGTGTATGTGAAACTGAACTTTCACACCATGGATCACTTCAGCTCTACTACACAGAGGCCTAGGGAACTAACCTCATGTGTGGTGATAGCTGCACACTCTGGCCATACTAATATATGCCTATTACCTACCTATGTACCTGTGTATATATATATATATATATATATATATATATATATATATATATATATATATATATATATATATATATATGTAGGGGGAACACAGTATAATAAGCCAAAGATGGATGGGCAGAGATGTGTGTAAGAGGGTGACCATGACAGGGAGCCATACAGGACTGTCCCACCCAGCACACATCCCAATGGCACAAAAGACATGAGGTGCACATCTCACCCACTGTACATAACAGCCACCAGTATCTGTAAGCATTACAGTGTATGTGGTCCATGTGCCTGCTGAACAACATAACTGTACAGTGAAGTACACATCTACTATCTGTAGACATGTACCTGTCACACAGGTTCATAGGTATGTAGTAAACTATCTTCATGAAGGCATATATTAGCCTAGGCAAGTTGTGCAGCTTTCACCACCCCATTGGGTAGTCTCCCAAGCCCAAGGTCTAATAGTTAGTACCCTAAGCCCCTTTTTATTGGGGCTGTTGATGTGATGCCTGGCATGAATTTTCTGTTTCCCATCCACTCATCAAGGTTCCTATTGAAGAAAGTCAGCGAGGGGCTCTGTCTGATGTACATTGGGACTCTGTTCCACAGTAAGGCAAGTGTCTGGGATGGTACTCTATCCCACCAGCATGTTGTATTCATTGTTGTGATGAGGTTCATATCCCTGGAGTGTGTAGTTTGACTCAATTTTGTTATCCGTAGATGAAGCATGTTCAACAGTTATGTGTTGGACATGGCTCTGTATGTTAGAAGGAGTGTGCCTCTGAGTAGGTGGTACGCAACGGAGAACAGATTTAGTTTTACCAGTTGTGTTGCATAACACAACTGTTTGAGGCCAGTAATCCTCTTGGTGAGGTACCTCTGTGGTCTCTACAGCTGCTGGATATGCTTAGTTGAATGCATCCAAAATGGTGCATTGTACTCAATGATGGGTCTGATGACTTAAGAGTAGAGGGCCACCACCTACCTCTTTTGATCCTGATGAAAACCCTTTGTTGATTATGTGGGCCACATAGGATTTCCCAATCACTTTGGCAACATGGTTGTCAAAGGAAAGATGACTATCTACTTGTGTCCCCAGATCCCTTATTACCTTGTCAGTTTTAAGGGGGTAACACCTATGTGGTAGTTTGTGGGTACTTTTTTTCACCAAAGGGGATTACTATGCATTCTTCCACATTGAGCTTGAGGCCATGATTCTGACACCACACATCTGTCTCATAGAGTCCCTTCTGGAGAATATTTGTGTCATCCGGGGAATCTATTATGGCAAACACTTTACAGTTCCCTGCAAACTTAGTCAACCACAACCCTCCTATGTTGGCATGTAATTTTGAGAAGTCTATACCAAACAGGAGGGACCCCAGGACTGAACCCTGGGGGACACCAGTTGTTACCGGTGTAGAGTCTGACATGTAGCCAGCAACTCTTAATTTGTGGGATCTATCTGTGAGCGAGTTTGCAATCCATCTTGTGATGTATGGATTCATGCCCAGGTTGGTGAGTTCATCTATGATACCTGACTGGGGAATGGTGTCAAAGGCCTTAGTGAGGTATAGGTAGGCTGTGTGGAGCTTATTTCAATCATCTGTAGCCTGGGTAACTGTCTCAAAGAAAGCCACCCAGTTCAGGAGGCGTGATCTGCATTTGACGAAGCCAAACTGGGTGTGCTCAACTATGTGAAGGTTCCCAATGTCTTTATTGTTGACTTCCATTATGATTGGCTCCATTGCCTTGCAGATCAGACTCGTCAGGTTCATAGAGCGTGAATGCCAAGCGTCTTTTGTGACCCCACCCCTGTGGAGTGGGAAGAACGTTGCTGTGCAACATTCTATGGGTACATATCCTGTAGAGAGAGGTGTAGGTATCCTTGATGAATATGGATACATCCCCACCCTATGTGCTATGATCCAGGTTCCACCACCAAAGGGGATTACTATGCATTCTTCCACATTGAGCTTGAGGCCATGATTCTGACACCACACATCTGTCTCATAGAGTCCCTTCTGGAGAATATTTGTGTCATCCGGGGAATCTATTATGGCAAACACTTTACAGTTCCCAGCAAACTTAGTCAACCACAACCCTCCTATGTTGGCATGTACTTTTGAGAAGTCTATACCGAACAGGAGGGACCCCAGGACTGAACCCTGGGGGACACCAGTTGTTATCGGTGTAGAGTCTGACATGTAGCCAGCAACTCTTAATTTGTGGGATCTATCTGTGAGCGAGTTTGCAATCCATCTTGTGATGTATGGATTCATGCCCAGGTTGGTGAGTTCATCTATGATACCTGACTGGGGAATGGTGTCAAAGGCCTTAGTGAGGTATAGGTAGGCTGTGTGGAGCTTATTTCAATCATCTGTAGCCTGGGTAATCATCTCAAAGAAAGCCACCCAGTTCAGGAGGCGTGATCTGCATTTGATGAAGTCAAACTGGGTGTGCTCAACTATGTGAAGGTTCCCAATGTCTTTATTGTTGACTTCCATTATGATTGGCTCCACTGCCTTGCAGATCAGACTCATCAGGTTCATAGAGCGTGAATGCTAAGGGTCTTTTGTGGCCCTTCCCCTGTGGAGTGGGAAGAACGTTGCTGTGCAACATTCTATGGGTACATATCCTGTAGAGAGCATGTAGAGAGAGGTGTAGGTATCCTTGATGAATATGGATACATCTCCACCCTATGTGCTATGATCCAGGTTCTGATGCTGGAAGGTACGGAATGAGTAGTATCCTGGTAGTGCTGGTTTGCTCTCTGGAGCCTTGAACTAGGTTTCTATTACTGCACAGATATCAATATTCTCCATACTGAGAAGTGCCTCGAGTGTGTGCATCTGGAGGCTGAGACTTCTGGCAATGAGTAGCATTAACTCACTTTGTGGTTATTTGTGTTGGTTACGGGGTTTGGTTTGTCCGGAGTGACCGGTGTTCCACACCTGAAGTCAATGCCTCATTGGTCCAATCTGACCATAAGCTAATTACCCTACATATCCACATTCTGCCCCCACCCCCCATTAAGGAAACCATGTTAAAAATATCTCCAAAGACAACTTCATGAATCTTAAGACAGAAGTGGTGAACTTCAGGACACCCATGCAGATGGACAATACAGTTACGACTACTGAATCCTACACAATTGCACTTTATAAGCACTTACATGAGTGCATGGATCATGCTATCTCAGACTGAACCAAGACGCTATCCTCCAAGAAAAGGAAGCCAATCTGGTGGTCCCCTGCCATAAACAAACTGCACAACAGAAGGAAGAAACTGTTGCAAAAGAGGGTGAAACCCATGAGTGGAGGAGCTCCCTGGTCAGCCTCAGTAAAAAGGTGCAATCCCTGATAAAATCCTGCAAAGCTAGTTACGAAAACAAAATCGCCACTGATTCTAAAGACAACCACAAAGCATTCTATAGCTATGTCAAGAATCACAATGGCAACACTCAGATCTGCTCTGAGTTACAGCACAATGGCACTAAATATACAGACCCAACTGATATTGCCAACATCCTGGCAGATAGGATCAGTGCTAACTTTACCCCCCTCTCACCCATGAAAGAGCCCATCTCTATACCGGAAGAATGCAAAGTTGCTGTCATCACGGCTGCACAGGTAAAAAACACTCTCCAAAGCCAGGAATACAGCATCCAAGGGACCAGATAACATCCCAGGCTGTGGTCTACATGAACTACAGAATGAACTGGCACCACACCCAAGTACCATGTTCAATCACAGCCTCACCTCAGGCTTTGTGCCTGCTGAATGGCGCACAGCGACGGTTATCCCGCTACACAAGGGGGGAGCCACCACGGACCCCGGGAACTAGCGCCCCATTAGCCTGGAGCCTGGTCTGCAAGGCCATGGAACGTATCATCATGGAACTTATAAACAAAGACATTGGCAATCTCCAAACTCTGGACCACAACCATTTTGGGTTTGTAAAAGGCAGATCATGTCTCCTAAACCTGTTAGACTTCTTCGAAGCAGTCACCAAAGCTGTAGACAAGGGTAAGGTGGTTCACACAGCCTATCTAGATCTTGCCAAGGCTTTCGACACCATCCCCCACTCTGGAATTATAGATAAACACACAAAACTAGGTATAAATCCCTATGTCACAAGATGGGTTGCCAACTGGCTCACTGACAGAACCCACACTGTGAAAGTAACAGACTCCAAGTCCGACTTCAGACCAGTGACAAGTGGAGTATCACAGGGTTCAGTCCTGTGTTCTGTCCTGTTTGGTATCTACTTCCCTGAAGTACAGGCTAACACAGAAGGTCTTTGGCTAATGAAATTCCCAGATGACTGCAAACTAGGAGCCATAATCAAAACTACTAACGATGTGGATATCCTACAAAAGGGCCTCACTGAGACAGATGCCTGGTGTCAAAGCCATGGCCTCAAGCTCAATGCCAAAAAGTGCATTGTCATCCCCTTTGGTAAAAACTCTGTACCCATGAACTACAACATAGGCGGTAGTATACTTAACACAAAGTGTGATAAGAGACCTTGGGACACAGGTGGTCAGTAGACTCTCCTTTGATAATCAGATCACCACAGTAGTCAGGAAGTCCTTCTATGTGGCACACCTCATCACAAAAGGTTTCTCATGCAGAAAAAAAGGGGTCATCGTTTCCCTCTACTCATCACTCATTAGATCCATTATAGAGTACAACGCCCCTTTTGGTATGTACTTCACAAGACATCTACAACAACTGGAAAGCCCGCAGAAATACCTCACAAACAGGATTAGCAGCCTCAAATACATACCCTACACAGACCGTCTCAAAACACTCCAGCTTTACTCTGTCGCATATCGCCTACTCAGAGGTGATCTCTGCCTAACATACAAAGCTATGTCAAACACAGAGCTGTTGGACATGCTCCACTTAAAGAAATCCCAATCTCTCTGAGCTTTGGCCCCAAAACCTGGACCGAAATACAAAAGGAGGGGGTGTATCCATTTTCATAAAGGATACCCAACACCTCCAGGTTAGTGGCACAGCACGAGGCCTTGGGGACCATCCAAGTGCAACTAACAGTGGGCAAAGCTGCTTATCAGATCGTAGCCTGCTACAGATCACCTACCTTGTCTCAGGACCCTCACTCAGCATTCCTGAAAACACTGGAAAATATAAAGGTCCTACCAAACACGATGATATTAGGAGATTTCAACTACCCAAACATTGACTGGGAGAATTACTCAAGTACAAACTCCTTTGCCCAATGCTTCCTAGAGTTTATAAACTCAAACGCCCTGGAACAGCTGGTCACCATGCCCACTAGAGGTGACAACATACTGGACCTGATCATCACCAACATGGGGGATCAGTGTTCCACACCAGAGGTAAACCCTTCGCTGGTAAGATCAGATCATAAAGTAATCACACTGGACATCCACATCCTGACCCCACCCCCAGTCAAGGAATCCACTGTGAAAAACATTTCAAAAGCAAACTTCACACTTCTCAAGACAGAAGTGAAAAGTTTCAAAGCTCCCTTGCTATAGGATAATGCTATCCAATCCATACAATCCTTTACAAGTGCATTATATGAGCATCTACAGGGATGCATGGATCGAGCCATCCCGAGTAAAACCAAGACTCACTCCTCCAAAAAGAGGAAACCAGTCTGGTGGTCCTTGGCCATAAATAAGCTATACAACAGAAGGAGGAAGCTACTACATGAGAGAGCAAAATTCCAAAAAGGAAAGGCATCACTGATCATTATTAGCAAGAAACTATGATTGCTCATAAAATCATCCAAGGCCAGTTTCTAAAGAAAAACTGCCAAGGAATCTAAAGATAACCACAAAGCCTTCTTTAGCTACATCAAACATTTAGGTGGCAACTCTCAGATATGCTTTGAGCTACTGCAAAATGGCAAAAAATACACTGAACCAACTGACATTGCCAACATCCTGGCGGACAAGTTTAGTGCAAACTTCACCCCCCCCCTCACCCCCAAAAGGGCCTGTGTCCATCCCAGAAGAATGCAGAGCCCCAGACATCATGGACATGCAGGTAAAAACAGCCCTCTCCAAAGCTAAGAACACAGCACCAATGGGACCGGATGGTGTCCCAGGCTGCTTCTTACACGAGCTCCAAAAGGAACTAAACCCTCACCTAAATTCACTGTTCAGACTCAGCCTTACCACAGGCTATGTACCCAAAGAATGGCATACAGCAACATTCATCCCGCTCCACAAAGGTGGTGCCACAATAGAACCTGGAAACTATCGCCCTATAAGCCTGACCAGCCTGGTCTGCAAAGCTATGGAGCGAATTATCATGGAACTCATAAACAGAGATATTGGGAACCTCAAGACACTGGACCCTACCCAATTTGGCTTTGTTAAAGGCAGATCCTGCCTCCTAAACCTAGTTGACTTCTTTGAAACAGTTGCCAAGGCCATAGATGAAGGGAAGGTAGCCCACACAGCCTACCTGGACCTCACTAAGGCCTTCGACACCATTCACCACTCTGGCATCATAGACAAGCTTACCAGCTTGAACATTAACTCCTATGTCACGAGATGGGTGGCCAACTGGCTCACGGATAGAACACACATGGTCAGAGTTGCGGGTGCCATGTCCGTCTCTAAACCAGTCACAAGTGGCATCACACAGGTCTCGGTCCTGGGACCCCTCCTGTTCAGTATATACTTCTCTGAGGTACAGGCAAGCACGGGAGGACTATGGCCGACCAAGTTCACAGATGACTGCAAACTGGGTGCCATAATTGACTCTCTGGCTGACACAGACATCCTCCAGAAGGGTCTTAGAGAGACAGACACCTGATGTCAAAACCATGGCCTCAATTACCCCTGGGATCACTTCAGTGGCCCTGCTAGACAGAGGCCCAGGAAACTAATTTAAAAGGGAGGCAAAAGCCAACACATTCTGGCTAGGCTTATAAACGCCCTTGGGCAGATAGCCTAATACCTACCTATGAACCTACACGCTCTAGGGACCTAAACCTTATCACCACAATAAACAGAACATGCTGGAGGGATAGATTCCGGTCCAGAGACTTCACATACTCCAGAATAAACTACCTATCTATATCAAACAAAGCTCCTCATTAGCACTCTAAGAAAAATCTGCATGACTGGATGAGAAATAGGAAATTCACCCTGGGGATCACTTCTGTGTCTCTGCTCGACAGTGGCACAGGAAAATAAATTTCTTGGGTGGCAAAAGCCAGGGTACCTTTTTGGCTGGGCTGTGTGTGTGTGTGTGTCTCCCTGGGGAGGAGCAACCTTTTTGGAGACTACTCACACACCTTAAAAGTGGTATACTCATCTTTGTCAAGTCTGATGATGTCACCATCCTACAAATATACCTTTGGAAAGGTAAAATCCCAGTAATGTGTATAGCACGTCGTGTAAATGCGTACTGCTGTACTATCATAATGTAGTTAGGTAAGGATTTGAATCCTGCACTTGCCAACTGTGTGTGTGTGTCTCCCTGGGGAGGAACAACCTTTTTGGAGACTATTCACACACTTTAAAAGTGGTATACTCATCTTTGTCAAGTCTGATGATGTCACCCTACAAATATACCTGTGGAAAGATAAAATCCCAGTAATGTGTATAACGCGTTGTGTAAATGCGTACTGCTGTAGTATCATAATGTAGTTAGGTAGGGGTATGAATCCTGCACTTGCTAACTGTGTGTGTGTGTGTGTGTGTGTGTGTGTGTGTGTGTGTGTGTGTGTGTATCTCCCTGGGGAGGAGCAACCTTTTTGGAGACTACTCACACACCTTAAAAGTGTTATACTCATCTTTGTCAAGTCTGATGATGTCACCATCCTACAAATATACCTGTGGAAAGATAAAATCCCAGTAATGTGTATAGCGTGTCATGTAAATGCGTACTGCTGTAGTATCATAATGTAGTTAGGTAAGGGTTTGAATCCTGCTCTTGCCAACTGTGTGTATCTCCCGGGGGAGGAGCAACCTTTTTGGAGACTATTCACACACCTTAAAAGTGGTATACTCATCTTTGTCAAGTCTGATGATGTCACCATCCTACAAATATACCTGTGGAAAAGTAAAATCCCAGTAATGTGTATAGCACGTCATGTAAATGCATACTGCTGTAGTATCATAATGTAGCTAGGAAAGAGTCTGAATCTCACACTTGCTGACTGTGTGTGTCTGTACTCCAGGTGTGTGACACCGTTGGCCAATGTGGAGTGGGTTTTGATTTTTCTAGTGTATGACATATCACAATGACAACTGTATGTGCATTACACATGTAAGGTAGCTGTAGGGCAAATCCATATACATACATGTGACCTCAAGTATTTCATAGGTGGGTACTCTGCTTTCTCCATGAACACATGTGTTATCTTTGCCAGAGTGTGCTGGTGATTTCCAGACCTTAGGTCACTTCTGTATGCTTGTGACAAGCTTAGCCACTGCAGTGATCCCTGGGCTACATCTTCCGTTTCACATCCACTCATCACAGTTTCTATTGAAGAGTATGAGTGAGGGTTTATGCTTGAGGTATATTTGAAACCTGTTCCAAAGCAAGCAAAGTCTGGCAAAGATGACTAATCATTATAGGTGTGCAACAACCTCTGTGGATCTGCATGCAAACCCTTTATTGCTTATGTGCTCCACAGAGGGATTTTAAAAACCCTTTGGTAATGTGATTATCAAAGGAGAGATGACTTAACACATGGCTCTATGTATACATTAGTACCTGTTCCACATTTTGGGGGCTACTACCTATGTGGTACTCTGGGGATACTTTGTTTTCTAAAAGTGGATAACTATGCTTTCTTTGGCTTATAGCTTTACAGCATGAGTTTGACACCAGGTATCTGTCTGTATGATACCCTTTTGGAGGATGTGTGTCATCTGGAGAATAAAGTATAGCCCACAGTATGCGTTGTCATCAAACGTGGGCAGACATATCCCTACTGTGTTTGCTTGTACCTAAGAAAGCTATATGCTAAACAGGAGTGGTCCCAGGACTGCATGCAGGTGAATACCACTTGTTACTGGCATAGAATAGTACATGGAGGCTGCAAATGTTACTGTGTGTCCTACATCTGTGAGTCAGTTGTCAAGCCATCATCTAACAATCGTTTATGGTCAGTCTGTTGAGGTTGTGTATAATACCAGTATGTGGGATGGGTATGAATTGCTGGTGAGCTATAGCTTGGCTGTGTTGACCTCCCCTCCCTCACCTATAGCCTTGTTGACTGGCTTGAAGTCTACTAGGTGTAGGAGCCATAATCTGGCCTTTAGAGAACCTAAGTGGGTATGGTGCAGTGTTTGCAGGTTCATAATGTCTCTGTTAATGAGTTCCATAATGCTGTGCTCCACAGCCTTCCAGATAATATTGGTATGGCTTATAGAGTGAGAGTTTCCAGGACCTGTTGTAGTTCTACCCTTAATCAATTTATGTTAACATTTGCACTGGGTGTGACGAGGGTGGACAGGTTTAAGAATAAGTATATTAGAGGGTCAGGCCAGGTTTGAAGGTTAGTAGACCATGCCAGATAGGCAGGATTAAGTTGGTTTGTACATGTGCTGAGGAGGGATGCAGAGTATATTGTGAAATAGATGCTAAGGATAAAGCCGCCAGGTAACAGGAAAAGAGGAATGCCTAAGATGAGGTTTATGGCTGTGGTGAGAGGACATGCAGGTGGATGGTGTGATAGTGCAAGATGCACAGGCCAGGAAGAAATGATGTACTGTGGCGACCCCTAATGGGAGCATCTGAAAGGAGAAGAAAAAGAAGACGTTGTAGCTCAGCCCTTGTGGACTGTGAACACCATTACCATGTGTCATTCCACAAGTATGTAACCTGTATAGAGGCTGCATCTGGACAGAGTGTTTAGGTGAATGGTGACTTCATATGTCAGCTTGTGTATGACACAGCCAGGGACACTGTCCAGTACCATTGCCACTGTGGTGTGTACTTTGTTAAAGAGATGTTTTAACTAGAGTGTCTGTGAATCATCAGGTTTTACATTCTTCCGGTCTCGAAATGTGGCCCTTGTGTAATGTCAAGGTGGTGAAATCCGCATTCAAATTGTCTGATAAGGAATTGGTAATGTCAGTCAGATAAGTGTACTTTGTGACCATTTACATTAACTGTGACCCGATCTGAGATTTCCCCTGTAGATTATGAATAACACTGAAGAAAGCTTTAGTGTTGTCTTTGGAATCCTTGCCATTTTGTATTTTGAAGCTTGCCTTGTATGTTTATTGAGGGATTGTATTTTCCCAATGATACTGACCAGAGAGGTTATCCCTTCTTGGTATGTAACTCTTTTTTGGTACAACTTCACACCTTCTATTATATATTTAGTTTATGGCAGGGGTCCATGACACTAATGCACTTTTACTGTATACGTGAGAATTTCTTGTGTTTGTGATAGTACTGTCCATGCAACCCTGTAGGTGAACAGTGTGCATTAATAAAGGATTATGCAGCTGAGACAGTGTTAACCTTAGTAATGCAGACCAATGACAGATAGCAACAACAGCATCACTCACAGCACAGTGTCAACCCATGTCATACACACACGTGTACTCAAGTTCCAAAATGTGTGTAGTACAATGCATACTGGCCACCAACAGAAAGTATGGAGTGTTAACACTGGCCAGTACAGGGCATGTCACCCTGCCCATGTGTCCAATATGCACATACATGCAGACAGTGCACCTCCACCATGTTCACAAATGTACACCTGCAGACCTGTACTGCACACACCCCACACTTACTGTCCACTGTATAACACATGCTGACACAACTACACACATCAGCCAAGTGGCACATGGGCAAACAAAACACAGTTGGAATAAACACTGGTGGAAACAATACAACATTGCTAATTACAGCTTTAATGCATCATGCTTGCTCAACTACACCTTCAAGGATATCATTACACTTTACTGCTGACAACATGCTACACATTCAACCATTGCTATACTTTATTAAAGTCACCCTGTGCATCAGCACCATGTTAGCCTGTTCCTGCATCAATGTTACAGATGACAGGAGGTGGCACAGGTTTCATCATATACACAAGGTCTGTTGTTGGTTTGCCAGAGGCCTACACTGAGCCATACAATCGACATGTGTGTGAGTGTGTGTGTGTAAGGGCCATGAGTACTGTTATGGGCCAGTACTGATGTAATGTGTGCGGGTATGTGTTTGCCCTAGGTTTCTGGTTTATGTGTGTGTGTCTGCATGCACACAGTTCCACCATGTGGCTGCCATACACGGGGATTTGTGAGACAGCTACAGACTGTACCTGGCAGGCTTTACAGATCACCGTCCCTGGCCACGGACACGGAACCTGTGCCTGGCAGGGGTGCTACAGACAGTATCAGGTACTAATCCAGACTGGGTACTATCCGAAGAGATTGACATATGTCCACTGGATCCAGGTCCCTGCTGGGACTGGCCAGAGCCACTTGCATGTGGTCTTCTAGGACGGTCTATGGACAGCCCCTCCCCAACATTGCTGGAGCTGGTACTGGCACTACGGGAGCGGCTGTGACTTGCTGGACGTCCACAGTGACCTCCAGCTGCTGATGTTGCTGGCACATGTCCACATCGACGTCTCAACCGTCCCGCACTGTCCTGACACATGGACATTATTTTGTGGAGGACATCCAATGTCTCACCCCAATGTCTATCAATGACCTCAGTGTAATTACGTATGGCACCTGCTAGGTCATGGATACTGTCATTTACAGAGGTGTTATGAGCCCTCTGTGCCCTTAGTCCATGTTTGGTGTACCGCTCCATTCATGTCTGTGCCTCCATGACAGGCTGGAACATGCATGTGGTAGAAAGAGGTGTGGCACGTCTGCCAGGGCCATGATGACCAGCAGTGCTCTGATGAGAACCCCTGGGCATCTGCCTATGTGGTACCGTTCCAGACATCTGGCTATGGCTGCTGTGTCCTGATACATGTGCCATAGATACCACACTGTCCTGGCCAGTGCCAACCGTACACTGTCCCTCAGCTAAGGGCAGTGGTGACGATGGATGTGCAGGCAGTATGACTGTGTGCATGGATGGGGTGGAGACTTGTGTACTGTCAATTGGTGGCCCAACAACAGACCCTGACAAACCTGCCTGTGCCTCAATGCACCTATCATCATGATCACTGTCTGTCTCAGTGACATCAGGTTCCCTGCTGTATTGAACCAGCCCCACCTCGGCACCTGTGAGAGGAAAACAGGAACCACACTTTAAGACCTGAATATGATGTCAGACCACATGCACACATGCACACACACAAAAATACACTCCTCCCTAAAGCAGACACACACAACACCAGCAATCTCAGAACATACACAATAGCAGGTGATGGTGGGGTACAGTATCACAAGCAAAATAGTCATATCACACATGTCAGCATGCAGGACATGTGTTGCTCAACAGCATGCAGTGCAAGTGTAGACAGTCCTTGTTATTAACAGTATACATGGCTTTGATGCATGTGTTTTGTTATTAGGTGATGGGCCTCCCCCTGGAACACAATGCACACATGGACACAACACTGCTGTGCAGGTATTCAAAACTCTGTAATGTACTGTGCACCATAACAAACAGGTGTACATACCATGGCTGGATGTGTATCTGTGTGTCACATTTTTAGCACATGCATGATGAGTATTCACACAGCATCATCAGTGGTGCATGGATAATTGATGGAATACCATTCGGCCACATACCCAATGTACGGTACTTATGGTGAGTGTAGATCATATTGTGGACATGCCAGTGTCATCCATGACACTGGCATGTCCACAATATGCCAGTGTCATCCATGATATGGCATGCTAAAACACAACTGCATATTTAAACACTACACATACCCAATGTGTGTCATATGACCTAGCCACTCAATAGCATCACAAGACATATATGTGTCAGTTGTGCAAATGGTGATCGGTATGCATATTGTTTAGAGGTGCATATGTGTGCACACACACAACATTAAGGTGTATAGCAAGGTGTATAGCAATGAAAGCTATGTGTAGTACAGTGGTTACAATAACTGGATGGGGTATAGTACCATAGGCCATCATCATGAAGCATCATGTGGTCACTCAAGGCTACAAATTTTTCCCAAACAAGCACTACTCATGCTGTACTGGAACTGTACTATCTTGGCTACATTCACCATTTCACAACCAGTTGTTACATGAATTTGTAAGGAGGCCAATAAGGAGCATTCCCTGACATGAATGTGTAGTGTGTTGCAGAGTGTTTAAATGCCCCATGATAGGCCTCTACCCCTCAGGTATATTATGCGTAATGTGTGGATGAGATTTTGGATACTGAAGTGCGTCTTTACAGAGGGTTTGGGAATCCTTTATGTGTAGCATGTTAAAATGCTCTGTGTATGACATAGATGTGTATGTTATGTGCATGTTGAGTATCAACTGTGCCTATCCAATGGTCACTACAGTCTAGCCACATTTGTTTGAGATGGTCTGGGTATTGCATGTGTCTGAGGCAGCTAATCACATTAGTGAGATGTGCATGGTCTTACACCAAACATGCACAGCATGCATTATGGGTATGTGTGTTACATGTGTACATGGTCTACACCTTAACTATGACATGCACTTTTTATTTACAATAATAAATGTAGAACACACTCACCAGCATCTGTCTGCTGCCTTGATGTCAACCCAGAGGGACCTACATAGAGATGAGACAGTTTGTCAGTGGCTACAACTGTGGCATTGCTACTGTGTTTGCAATCTTACAGTACAGCAACAGTTTACATTCACAGGGGTACAGATTATGTTCCAAATGATCAGTATTGCACAACAACAGGCTCCACATCTTTTAACGACACACTCCACATCTCACATATGCATGATCTACCAATACAGATAACAGTAGTCTACAGATATGCCATGTTACCTGCATGCTCCATGTGTGCTTGCTGGGTGGCTCCAACCTCCATCATGGTGTATGTCTGCTGCTGTTATTGTTGGGCAGGTGCCACCAGGCTCAGGAGCAGCTCCACCACTCTGGTGAAGGGGGATGGATATTAACACCACCTCCTGTTGCAAGCTGTTGTCTCCGCATATCAGCAGCATGCTGACGGACATGTCTGAGAAGATCACTGCAGTGGTGGTGTACCTGCTCATATGTCCGGTTATGCAGGCCTACTTCATTTACCCTGCAGACAACATCTTGCCACATTGCAGTACGCTCCTGCTGGTCCTGGCTGGTTCGTGAGAACATGAGACTGTAGTGCTGAATCATACTGGTAATTATGTCATCTTCAGCACTACTGTAAGTGGGGTTCCTGCAATGTGCCATGATCCCTGGAAGACATAAATACGAAAATATGTCTGAGCAAGTCATATGGCACATTTAACATTATACAGTACAGATATCACTGAACTGCCATATACAGCAACCTATTAGCTAACCGAGAGTGAAACACTTTAACTGCCACTTATCACTGCTCACCCAACAACTGCTTGGAAGTGCCTGGCTCACTCTCAGTCTAATGAACCATGTTCTGCACAGCAACAAAATAAAATCACTATATAAGACTTTACAAGAGTACCTGGCACACTGTAAGCAACACGATGCACCACCTAGCCACAGCAGATATACATCAAGCTGATGTGTAAAGAAAAATATCATCCATCACAATGAGTGTAAGGTCCAGGAAATGTATTACTATTATACCACACAACTTGTTAATGGCAAACCCGTGTCCAAAATATGTGCACAATTGGGAATATAGGTTGCATACTACTGTAGTACACTATGAATGTTGCTAGATATGCAGTTATATGTTTTACCACATATATGTCAAAGGACATGTTACAGACATACCCACACACACATCAGTCATAATTACAGGACACAAAGGTATGACAACCCAGATAAGCTTTCAGTTTGTACTATACAGTACTGTGTGTCAGTACGTACACAAGCTTAATCTTGAGAAATGTAATCTGTGATGAATATAGGGACCACACAAAACAGTGGATGCAAGCAATGTGGACATACACCATACTTTGCTGTACAGGCCCAGAGCTTCAGGTAGTACTACAGTACACACAAGATTTGGATTCAACATCAGTACCAATCAATAATCATAGATGTAGTGCTTTAGCCTCCAATGACACACCCTAGTTAAAACCAAGGGACTTAATCACACTGTATGCAATAGCACTTTTTCTGCCTAGCAACAGAATACACAGCTTTTGCTAGGATCAAAGCAAGGACCCATAATACCATGACATAAACAGTTTCCCACTAAGCTATCCCACAGATACAGATCTTTGATGTATTCACAAACATATTGACCATCACAGTCAGTTAACAGTACAGAGAATCTATTGCAACAAGTAGATGTAGGTGTGTATGAGTATATATAACTATATATTTATAACTATATATTTATAACTATATATATATATATATATATATATATATATATATATATATATATATACACATCCATTGGTGTACATATACATATATATGTTGACACATATACATTTCACCTTTCATAATGAGAATATCAATTATACAAAGGATGTGAGGTGTACAGTAATGTAATAAAATTGCACAGTCTTGGGATAAATGTATTGAAGGTGTTCACAGCCCAGGTAGCTTTAGCAGGCCTCACTGGCTTCAACATTGCAAACTGAATAAACCCCCCACAGTGTTTAACCACCACATGTCATATACTGTCTTGTTTGTCACACACTAAAACCTACATACAAATATGCACATACTAACCTTCCCCAACATATATATCTCCACCCTTTGCAAACAGTTGCAGTATGTCCCCTGTTCTATGCACATATACAGATGTGAATATATATGACACATATATATTTCTCCGTATGTGTGTGGCATACACACACAAGGCCCACACTGTTGTAAGTCCCTGGACCTCACAGCTGAACTGTTTTGTCTTGCTGCAACCCACAAAGGTGCCACATATGAACACACACTAACATTAGGGGGGGCATATATGGCTACAAATGCTAGATAAGCATACTAGATTGCTACAGCAGTTGCCAATGCTAAGCTACACTTTAATATGACTATCATGCATGTGTTGTTCTGTCACACCCATGTTTATATAATGTCAGCGCTAATCCCCCCAACAGCCACTGGCCACACTACTGTACAGAACACAGATAACATAGATCAGATCTTTGACATTTAATGCTGAGCTACACATTTCACAGGTATGTCCCACTGCCCACAGGTACACACTGTATTGTCCATAGCAGTAGTTAAGCAGAACATCTATGCATAAATAAGTACTGCTGCCACATATGAATGGTTCACATTATGTAGACTATTCTTCAATAACATCTATTACATGCCAGTAAATACATATGTGTCACATACCTTTCCTTTGTATGATTTGGTAATATTTCTTTTTCTTTTTCCTTTTCTCTCTCTCTCTCTCTCTCTCTCTCTCTCTCTCTGTCAGTCTCTGCAATAGAGTGATTGAGTTTGTTGGCAGAGATTGCAGCCTGCTTTTGTAGGTATTTGCACATGAGCATGCGATGGCCTATGCACCAATTAGTGGCCACCACTTGCTAATTGCATGCAGCCTGCTATGTAGTAATTGCAGTAATCACTGTCATAGCAACCCAGTACTATAAATTGCTAACTCAGGTAGGCATGGCCCTTTCAACTTTCCAAGATGGAGATCATCCTTGTTTGTTGTGTACATCATTGTTTAAGACAGAAGGTTGGTATAGTTCTTATATCAGAAGCCAGGGGTGTAGCCAGAGATTTACATTTTGTACTCAGACCTAATGTTGCTGCTTCCAGTACCCACTTGTCAGTGTAGAAATGTACTCACCCCTCAAAATGCTACCCCAAGATACATGGAAACATGTACTTTCTTTTCAACTTTTACAATCAACTGCCATACAAAGCTAATTATTGAGAAGTATTCCTTTGGCACAAGAATTGTATGTGAACTGCTATACTGTGAATATTCATTTACTCAGTTCAAAACAGTTTGTGCTTTTTTATTGTTGACATTAGCACAAGCTGCTCAGAAAACCTGGACACATTTCAGTACTGTGAGTATGCTTACCTACATCCTTGGTAGGCCCTGCACACACAGGTATATTCTACATTTGGGTAGGGGTGCAGAAGTACAGAGTGTGTAAGTATTATTGTGTGGATTTTATCTTGCTGGACTTACAGGGTTGCTGTGTACATGTTAATTTATCAAGGCAAGTAGTCTGTCTGCATAACTGCTAACTGTGGACCTATCCATATTGTAGCCAGAGAATAGCCTGTTATTTTTTGTCTGTGCACCACACAGGTCTTTTCAGCAATAGAGCAATGGCATTGTTACAGTTGGTTGCTACCAGTACATGGCTACATCCATTTGTATTTCAGTGTTGTATTCCTAAATAAGGGTATGCTTCCGAAACTCCTTCTAAAGCTATTTGCACAGTGTGTATCAGCAAAAAGGATGATATGCCTCTGTGTTTCTGCCTCTGCCAGACCTCTCAAACACTCGGGTACATATTTGAAAAGACTCAGGGTAAAGTAAAGAAAAAGTCAGGGACACCTTTAAAATGTTAGTGCCATTAAGTTGAAACATTGAGAGAATCAGAGCATATGAATTAATACACCTTTTCTGAAGTAAAAGAAGTGTCTAACTCTTAATTATTGTCATTATTCATTAAGTGTAAGTCACCACCTTTCTGGCCAAAGTCAGTAGTTTTAGGAGGGATTCAGAGGGACAGAGCTAAAATTTGTGTCAAAATCAGGGACATCCCTGAAAATTAGGGAAAATTGGGAGGTATGGCCTCTGCCCTAAACAGATATGCCAGTGTTTGTCCTGCTGTGATACTGTGTTGGGTTGTAAAGTGATGGTGTAACATTATTTCCTGCTAGAATGGCTGCTTCTGTTATCACAATCATGTAATGCAATCCCACAACAACTGTTGGTAAAGATCCACAGAACAAGTTGCGTGGTATGGCATTCCTATTATTCCTTTACATTCACTCATTCTGATGCATGATATATTTATTTCAGCACCAACTTGTTGTATATCTACTGTGGCTTAGTGCTACTTCATGTTGTGTAGTGTGTATAAGGTCCGGGGTTTGAGACTGACAGAGGTGTTTTATTTTGCTCCTGAGCAGAACAAGGGCCCTCACATACAGAGTGACTAAGGCACTTTTAAGCAGTTGTAAGCGGGTTTGTGTGATGCTTAGCAATGCTTAGCTAAGCGCAAACAAGCGCACACTCGTGCAAACCCGCTAACTACTGCTTAATAGTGCTTACTCCCGCTAACCCCTGCGCTCATTTCTTTGAAATAAAAGAAAAATGGGGAGATAGGAAAGTGGTGAAAAAGGGGCACAAAGAGGGAAAGACAGTATGGAAAGTAGCTCGAGATGTGCAGGACGGGTGTAGGGAAGGTCCATAGCTGCCCATTTCTTTAACAGCAACAGCTGTGCATATGAAATAAATTTGGAGGTAGATATGAAACTTTCAACCCCTGAGAGAGGGGTGAGGACAACAAAGTATGTTGTAATGCCAATTAAATTACATTTTATGTGTCCAGTGGACATGTGTGCAAAATGGGCAGCTATGTATGGGGTGTAATTTTTTTTGGGGGGAGCTGATTGCCCTTTTTTTTTTCAGGTGAGAGTGGAATGTGGGGTAGGGGAAGTAGGTATATTTGGGGAGGTAGGTTGGGGAGGTAAACAGACAAGACAAACATGACGCATTCACGGGCGGTACATGACACATCTGGTGGGTGAACACCTTTGACGGGGAGGGATGTTTGGAAATCGCAAGCCCATGAGCCCACAGATGGAAACAGTGGGACTGAGGTCCCCACCCATGGGAAGTCATCACTGCACCTTCACAGCCCAGAGGGTGGCTGTGCTGGGGGCTGTGTAGGAGGGGAAGGCTGACCCGGGAGTTGCGCCACTCGTGCCTCAAGCTGGCGTAGAGGTTCTGCAACAGAACGTTCAATCTCTCTACGCACCACAGCCTGGGCCGTTCGAAGGGTGATAGGTGGCCCTCCTCTGCCCATGCTTGCACGGGGGGGCTGAGCCCCATCCCCTGCAGCACTTCCACCTGAAGGTGGCACAGGGCCAATGGAGGCGGAGGTCCCAGGCTGGGCACCGGACCTGCTGGTGCCAGGTGCCATGGCCAGCTGAGGTGGGACAGGTGGGTCCGCTGGGACCGGCCTTCCCATACGAACTATGTTTTGGAGGGTTTAATAAATATATGGGTTAGTAACAGTCAACATCATTCCCAATTAGTTATAACAGCATGCAGAAGTATTCCCATTAACCCAACACACCAGATTTTCAACAGTTGAAAAGCAAGCATAACACATGCATATATAGAATAATAGTGGCCATTACAACAGCATGCAGGTTGAATTGATGGCAACAGGCCACCAATATTGTGGTATTTTAACAGGGCACATGCATAGAAATAAATGCAAATATTTATAAACCAATAGGACATATGTCCCAACAAATGTTTTGAGATTAGACATACCGACTGAGGTGTGGAATTGCATTTTTTATGCACATACAGTAGGGTGGAAAAGGATAGCTCAGTTAACTTATACATCCTTCTAGTTTTCACTACATTCCTATTAACTGCAGTTATATGTCCCTTACATGTACTATTACACTACCCAATGTCCTTATATTGTGCAATTGGATTTTGCTAGATCATTATATACATGAGCTGCATCTTACATACAACCTGTCCAAGATGCAGATGTTACTGCAACATATTTTGAGAGTTGCTCACACACACTACTGCTAAGATGGTACACTGACAGCTCTAGTTTCATATAATTATCTAGATATGTTCAGGTGAAAGTATCAGTTATATGTTAACAGCTCCCTACATTTCTGGCAACACACTGACATTTCTGGGGAACAAAATACCAAGCTACTCATGTGCCAGATTAACCTGTACATGCTGGGCATGAACTAACAGTTGAGGGCTGTAAATATGCCTACCCAAGTGTGGGTTAACACTACTTAATACAACAGTACTATTTGTAAAATGCAACAGTACAACAACATATCAAAAAATGACACAGACGCACTCCAGGAATTATACATTTATTAAAGGATTATTACACCTTTATTTATTGGGTTAAAACACTTTTTAAAGGCTCTCTCATTTATTTTATATAACAGTACATGCAGAATAATTACTAACCTGCCTGATGATGCAGCCTTTGCAACCTATTTTCATGGGCTTGCTGATTCATAGCCCGGACACCTGCAGCTGTGAAGTAAATGCAGAGATATTGAGACATACCTATCCATAGTATAGACAAGCATAGCAATTCTTAACTACTTAATACAATTGCTACTTACTCAGTACTAGGGCATTAGGCATCACACGGGACTCCTGGATCCACTGGTCCAGTTGATCCTCCTTACATCACTTCAGGTCAGAATAATGGTGCCTGATCTGCTCACCAGTCTGAGGAACGCCAGTGGCACTGGTGAGATCATGAGCTAGAATGTTCCAGGCCTCCATTTTATATTGGGTGCCCTGGTACTGGCCCTGCAGGAGTCTTTCCTCATGATTGTGGACAAGGAGCCAAACCATTACTTTGGTCTCCTCAATGCCCCAGCATTGTGCTCGAAATCGAGTGCCTTCTCCAACACTGGCCATGCTGACTGCAGAAGAGAGCTACAACCAGTTATGGCAAGTATTCCCGCCTATGCAGCTTAAATATGCCTCATTTCCCGCACTTATTTGTGATTGGCCAGTTTTGAAAAAACTCAGCTGTAGGCACACCTGTTTAGCTGATGCTAGCAATGTTTAATATTCCTTTGATAGATATGTGTCTGTTGAAAGTGGATGGTTATGAAATGCTGTCATGGCTTAGTGGTTATGTACTGTGACTATAGTGCACAGTATCCTGAGTTTGAGCCCAGTCACTGCTTTTTATTTTCCTACTGGCCAGACCTGAATGGTTAAGGTACAGTAAAGGAGGTGTGGCCGTGTTTAGCCGACTTCGCCCAATGTTGCCCAACGTTGCTCGACGTTGCGCTGGTTAGCGCGGTGTGCAGCTACGTGCAATTACGTTGTATTTGCGCTGATTAGCGCGGTGCATAGCTATGCGCAAATACATTGTGCTTCTTAACGCGCTGCTCAGCTATGAGCAATTGGTTTTAAATATGCTAAATACTGCTAAAATGTGCTTAGCAGTGCTTTATATTGCTTAAAATAAGTTACTCATGCCACAGAATGCATAACCATTTCACCTTTATATATATATATATATATATATATATATATATATATATATATATATATAAATTCGTTCACTACTACACATAACATTTGAATGCTTTTTACAAAACTTATACATGATAAATGTCAGGAAATATTTTTGTATACAGATATCCAACACAAAATGGAACGTGCAGTAGTGGGACTCGAACCGGGAATGCCTCCTCTTTGTGCGAAGGCTCTAACCACTACGCTATCACTATTTTGCTTAATTTGCATATTTTTTTCTTATTATCCTCTTCGGTGTCTAAGCTGCTAACTGTAACTAAGCAATGGACAATCCTGCGCAAACAAGCGCAAATACGGGCAGCTATATCGGAAATAAAACAAAAAAAAATTCTTTTCATTTTTAAATTTGTACGAGGTTTAACATATGGGAAGTGTAGTGTTACAATGTACACATGTGAGCGGACTCGCTCATGTAACTCAACATTTCTTGGGTTTTGTCAGTGCAGGGGCATGGATTTTTGGACTGCTCGGCAGTCCGACACACCCCCTACACTCGTCCACACTCCATCTATACTTTAGAGTTGAGGCAGTACACCCTCATTAATATGCATGGCGCGGTGCCGTCATACTCTTAGACTGGCGTTTCCGTGTAAGACTAATCTAGTCTTACACGGAAGATTAGTAAATCCTGGGGAGGGTCTTTGTGGCGTAATTTTTTTTTTTTTTTAACAAGAAACATCTTTAATGAATTATCACTCATGAATGACATAGGCAATCATACATTTATATAAATGTAAACAAACTGTATTGACATATTTTCATTTGTAAACATTATACATCACATATAATCTTCTATATAGTCATTGTCAATCAAACATTACATAGCTCATTCAATCCTTGCCTTCCATTAAACCTCGTTCCTCCTCCAAAACATTATTGTGTCTGTATTGTTCCCACCATTCATATTTTTTCTATGTAATTTGCTCCTAACATTTTCTAAAGATTTTACATCCAGTTCTTTTATCTCTATTATATTCACTACTTCTAGTATGGTTAATTTAGACTTTGATTTCCATTTTCTAGTAATTGCTCTTTTTGGCAACCACCAAATTAAACTCAGCAAGGCCTCAATATGTCTAAGCAATTCCGATTCTGTATTACAGCTCAAAAATATCATTTCTTTAGTTATACCAATTTGCTCACCCAGTATTTCTGATGGAGTAGTCTGCAGGAAATTGTTGAAAGTCTGCCAACTCGTTACACCCTAAAAAAATATCTTCCCACTTACCTCTTCTTTCTCCATCACTCCTACAGCATTTTCAATCCAACATCAGGAAAAATGATTTGGAGTCTGCTTGGGTTATAATAATATCTATACAAACACTTTCAAGCATAAATCCTAAATCTTCTAGCCTTGTGTTGCATATTTGGGAGTCATGTATATATCCTCTCATTGTTTCTTTGTGAATTGCTTGCCTGATCTTTCCTTCCCATCCTTTCTAGCCACCTCTAATTGATTCCTATAGTCATCATACAATATTTTATACACCCTACTAATTATCCATTTTTTAACAGCGGTTTCTGTTCTAGATTCTACCACAAACTCTACAAGTGTTGTTCTTTCAAGTAGGATTCCCCTATCCCTTTATCTTTTCCTATACTCTGATATCAATCCTTGATAGAGAAGGCAATATCTAGCGTGCAACGTAAATGTCTTCTTGGCCTCTTCCCATTCTATTACCTTTCCCCTCTCATCTCTACTTATTTGGTCCCAAAACCTTGTTTTTTGGGGATTTCTTTTGAATGTCTTTCAGGGTGAGTGCCTTATGATTTTCTTGATACACAGTCAAGATAACATAGTCTTCAGTAGGTTTTGCAGCTCCAGGGCCAACCTCTGATGATGCTATATAGAATGTTTTTTTTACACAGTATCTGCTGGACTATCCTTCCCTTTTCAGTACTGAATTTTAAAATTGGACGGCTGTAGTTGCATTCCACATTACTCAGCCCTGGATGGAGTAATGGATCTACAACTGTTACTATCTCAAATGATTTGTGTCACAGAATTAGATGAATATCCACAAACATATAAGTAGAAATGTTTACATTTCCTATGTGACTAAAACTTCTTTTTTCAGTTTGAAATCTTTCAACATCTGTAGAATGACAGCCTGCACCATGTACTGCATTCTAAACAATTATGCAGCTAAGAAGGATATCTAGCTTACTTCATTTGTTTCTCTCAGATACTTACTTAATCTTCATCTCCCTCTCACACCTATATGTTGCTTTACCTTTTCTATCTTCCCTTACAACCTAAACCTTTGATATACAGTATATCTAGTATATATGACATTTCCAAGTTCAATATATTTTGCTATTTATACTTCTTTCACATTTATTCCAAGCTCCTTTGTTGAGTAATGTATTTTATAGTAAATGTATATTCTATAATAATTTATTGCTGTACTACTCTTGTTTTGCCCTCACTGTATCTGCAGACTGAGCCTAAAAATGGTCCACTGGGATCAGTGCTCTACCTTGGTCAACTAACTACCTTCTTCTTCTTCTTTCGACTTTTCCCGATTAGGAGTCACCACAGAGGATCACCTGTCCGCTCATGATTGGCAGTGGAGTTTTACGGTGTCAAGTTGCCAGCCCGACACCCAACCTTCCACAGAAGGCACACACTCACACCTAGGGCCAATTTAGAGTATCCAATCCACCTACAGCATGTCTTTGGGATGTGGGAGGAAACTGGAGCACCCGAAGGAAACCCACGCAACCACAGGGAGGACATGCAGGCTCTGCACAGAAGGCACCCCAGCGGTCAACTAGCTAAATAAACAAACAAATAAATAAATAAATATTACACTGGGCTTGTATTTCTTTTACTAGATCAAAATATTCCAGGATACTTACTGCAGTAAGACACTGCATTCACGTCTGTAGAGCTTCTTGGCAGATTTGATTCTAGTGCTAGGGGAACAGATTTATAATAACCAATATTAAAGGTTCTGCAACTGTATCAAAGCCTGGCTAAAATCTAGCACAGTAATCTGTCAAGACTTATTGGATTCTGACAGTGTATGTATAGGGGTATTTGAAGTCAGTCTTGGTTTAAAAAAAAAAAAAAAAAAAAAAATAGTTACTTTTTAATGCCAAATTAACTTTAGAGAACACAAACCATAAAGTTCATGTACTGAATTATTAAATTCAGATATAATTTTAATTATTCTTATTTAATGCCAGCCCACACTTTTTTAATAATAGAATTCTGCTTTCAGGTTTGATAGTACTCAGTTCTTACATTTATAATGAAATGATCACTATAATTATAAATATCTAGTATGCCTTTCAAGGTTTGATGCCATACATTTTGGAAAAACTTTTGCATCAGAATATTTTTCCAAATGTAGCCTTTGGAATCTCCTTAGGCCAAGATTCATTGTAAAGGTAATGATCTAATTGCAATTCCAACTGGTAGCATCCTGCACATAAATCCAGATTACAGAATATTGTAGATCCAGCTATTTCATGAGTAATACAATGCATTCTGGGTGCTATGCAACATTCTCTGGTGATACCAGTGATAGCCTGGTGCATGTCAGTACAAATTATTACACGGTAATGCTTTGGTTTGGATGCTGTGGCAATAAGTATGACCCAAGATGCAAGTCCACTTACAGGTTTAATAATAAAACCTCCCAGCTGCTTAAACTTAGAATTTAATTTAGCTGTAATACAAAATGTTGCCCTTCTATATGGCAGGCAAATTGTTCAGAACATTTAAAATGCAAATTAATCTGGTAATTCTTCACTGTCAGTGCTCTCAGGGCATATTAGTAAAACAACATTTAAAGATTTTTATAAGTTCTTACTGAGCTACTATATAACAGCTGAAGAGACAGACCTGTCATTTCCTTCAGCTAGAAAAAAAACTGGCTGTGGTAGTAACTGAGCTAACCAAAAGCTGACTTTGAAGAGTGTCATATTATGGAAGAAGTTCTGTAGAAATGCTAAAAAAGAAAAGAAAATGATGAAATAAATAAAGAAAATTCTTGCTTTTGTATGTTGCAAAGTAGATTTTGGAAACAATGTCCTAAAAGTAAAAGTTTTCTCACTAATGATATTTATTTTGGCACCAAAGACAATTAAAGTTGAAACTGTCATACATGTAACTTAATAATCACTTTAGCTCAAGCTTTATCAGAAGGCAGCTATACAGTAAACCCAATAACACTGTGCATATATTTCAGAGTTTTTTACTACTATAACTATAACTTGATATTAGTTGTAACTTGTCATCAAGAATTACATATTTTGCAGAAGCCAGCTCTCTAGAATATAGGGATAAAGCCTTAATTATGCCACATGTAACCCAAGTTTAAATAAAGGCCTGAACACCTGTAGGAATTGGTGTGATAGGACTGGAATAAGCAGCATCAGCCAATTCACTCATCCTGAGTGGAATGATGCAGCTGTAGTTCAAGACAAGGGTAATACCTAACGGGAAGAGTAGGCGTTACCTGGCAGAGTTCAAACATGCCAAGCCCAAGCTGCACAATGCATCTCTCACTGGCACCAGAGGGAAAGTCGGCATGAAGGCATGCTTCCCCTCAGGAGGCAGCAATAGTAGAGCTCAGAGGAACCACTGGCAGTGGAGGAGGCTGGTCCTAGGGAGAGAAGATAGCCCATCAGGACCAATAAATGGGCCCACTCCTTACCACCTGATTCTGTCTAAGGACGAGAGAGACAATGGGGATTCCTTATCAGGAATGAATGGAAACAGGGCTGTTACCTAGAGAATGGCTAGCTCCCATACCATGGAAAGGGAAGATTGCGTGTCAGCTGTAGAGCCATCAGGCAAAGTCCTAGGGGGAACAAACAAAATTATGTACTTTACATAGCTTGTGGATGTCAAGATGAAACTTTTTTTATAGGCAATGAAACTTTTTTTATAGGCAATGGAATTTCTGTCACTTCTCAACACCATTTATTAAAATAGTTCATTGCTCCACAAGGAGCATAATATCGACAATGAGGAGTCTTCTGAATGGCTCCTTATTGAAATGTTGGCACTCAGAATGCTGAGTGCCAAAAAGACGGAAAAATAAAAAGATCAGAAATGCAGGAGAAGAACAAATTTTGAAAATCAGTCTTTTCCTTAAAACTTCTTTTTGCAGGGGGAAACCCCATTGCACCCCCCACCCAAACATATGTATACTAACTTCGAGATTGCCATACCTCAGAGAAAATGAAATATTCTGAGAAATGGCATCTCAGACTTGGTATATGTGTCTGATCTTTTGGCCATTCAGTCTCTGTATTTTGGGACTCGCTGTAGCGGGGTCTCAACTTTTCAAATGGTTATCTCTCTGTGGCTTATACACTGAAATAAGCTGGTAGTGCTAACAGCAATTCAAAAAGACTTTAGAATTTTTTTGAAATATTCACAAAGCCAATATTTCTGAAACTCTTCAAGTCCAATCATGCTTTAGCACATTTTGCAATATTTCAGATTCCAAAACCAAGTTTCTGTTTAACTTTAATGCAAGATTGTAGTAATTTAGCATTTATTTATCATTGTCAGTAGTAAACACACAACTCCCATTTTTTAATGTAGGAAAAATGCAGAATCAGAATAAAACCCATATAAGCATACAACTTCACAAAAATGGTGATGGGAGAACAGGATCCAGCCCAGACCCTGATGATACGAGGTACGTCTTAACCACTCTGCCATGGTTCTGCTCATATTTTCTATTCATTTGATACATAATAACTATGAGAACACAATCAAAGAACCCATGCTGTGATTTTTCCTAAATATCCATGGTTTATGCCACTGTGATTCAGTGAGGCGCTGCAAATCAGCAGGAAAATCAGTCTTCAATGAAAGACCAATCAGCTATGTTTTCATTTACTTTTACTTTGTTGGCAGTCACAAATAACAACATTAGTTTAGCTTAGTTCTATATGTTATTTTATTCACCATCAGCAAGAATAAGTCAGGCAAGATTCCATCTAAAACAAAAGTTGCCTTAAACTTGTTCGAATTCAACAAGCATAAGGTCCTTCATATGGCTGACAGGTCACAAAAGATATATGTATATATTTATTTATTTATATAGATAGATACCAATCTGTATATGGTCTGAGAGGATATTATGCTTTTATTGGGAAGTTTCCCAGAAAGACCTGTAAGCCAGGGGTTTCTCAAAAATTCTGTGCCATATAACAATAACAATAACCATTTTAATGGCATGTGATGCAAGACATCACATCAGGATTCAGGGATTTGTGGAAGCAGAAGATGAATCCTTTGGACCTGTTTTCAAAAGAGAAACATGCTTTCAAAGCTCAAACATTTTACTCATTACTTATTAATTTAGCATTTATAAGCAACAGGCGCACATGAAGAAAGACTTTGAACACACATAACATAGTTCATCTTCGATTTTGTATTAATTGTACTGTTTCCTACCATGTCATTCATTCTCCAGGTATCTACTTAATCAATTTCAAGGCAGTAAGGAAGCTGGAACATACAATAGCACTTAACAGGCACAGTGCAGATTGGTATGCCTCTCAACTCTCCAGATTTTCACCTGATATTTTTGATCTGTTCTTCATAACATTTGTGGCTTTCTGGAAAATTACTGGGGAGTGAAGTCACTAAATAATGACATACATTTGAATTTTAGACTTCATATCCTTCAGAAAATGCATGCCAAGACAAATTCTGTTATTCTAGCAACTTTATAGAAGCACTGTTTAAAATCTGTCCCTATTTTTGGGACTTTGCCCACCCCCCTTTTTTATTGTAGGCTTGGTCCAGATTTCTTGCACTAAGAGGTTGAGAGGTATGCAGATCAGGAACCATTCTACTGCAGGATTTAAGGACACACACCTGCAGTACTTTACAGGATCCACAATTCATCTGTAGCATTTTTCTATGCTTTATGAGGCAACTGCAACATCCAGTAAAGGCCTGTGTAGACACAGGGAGGACCAAGTGGAAGGTACCCCAGCCAAGAACCAAACTGGAGACCCAAGAACTCAAAGGCAATTCCACTAACCACTCCACCACTGTGCTACCCTCTTCTAAAAACATCCTTGCTTATATAATTCCTTTTAGTGTTGAAGCTTTCTATTATTTACCAAAATTTCCTAAATGGCACTATGGGAAAAAAAAATCAACAGAACAAAATCCACCATAATAACAGAACAAAATCCACTGTGCAATACAAGCCAAAACCACTTAACCTCAATTAAATGGTTTTGGTGAACTTTATTCCCTCTGTGAAATGGATTTATTTCTGTCTAATTATGTTGAAAGACTACTTACCCTAAACTGAGTTTGTTCCATTAGATACTGAAGTAGAACTTCATAAGTAAGCTCTTTTAGTATATGTTTTTAGTTCCTGTCTTATCCACATACTAGAGTACATTTCCTGTTTCTTATATGTAGCCCAACAACAACCATAATATTTATCAGAATTATTAATTAGAGAAATGAAATTGTTCAATCTCAAATCAGACTCTAGTAAGTGCAAATTATTGAACCATTTTCCCATTATTCATATAATTATTCATGTAGTTACCACTTCCTTTATGAAAGACAAGTTAAATTAACTTTTATTTTAAATAACAGATCACCTAAAAGTCAGATGCAATAGTACAGTGATCTGAGTTTTTTCACTTGGTAGTTTGACTGAATATTTCCAAATCTTTGAAGTGCAGACAATTAAATCTACTATGTCTTTAACACTTGTAGGGAAGCTAATAATTTGTGTATGCCATGTTAAAGAGACAGACATGCATCTCACAGAATTCCCAAACTCTGGAATAGGCTTCCCATCCATGTGAAACAAAGTCCCTCCCTTACCCTATTTAAGCATAACTCAGATTAGTGGATGGGAAACTGGAAATTCACCCCAGGTCTGGCACCTATGTCTCTAATGGACAGAGGCAGCCAGCAAATCATGTCATAACCAAAAGTCACCTCTATATAAACATCTAAAATATAAAACATGTGGGTCACATTTGGATTGCATGATAGACTTATAAACGCCCTAGTGGTCATTAGCTTTGTATGCACCTTTGAACTTATGTAAGCTGACTGCTATCAAGAAATCAAATAAACTAGATATCTATAAAAGTTTGCTTCAGGATGTAACCAAGTGTTAGCGTAGCTAGTGCCTTGTTAGTATGTGAAGATAAATGATTTGCAATGATCTTAAATTGTTTAAAACAATATATGCTACACTACATCTCTAGCATGCATTTGAAGTTGTATTTCTTTTGCCTTCTTAAAAGTAACATCAAGATTTCTGACTCCAAGTGTAGGATTTTTTTAAGAAAAAATGTCATTTATATCTCAGATAATTAGACCCACATATTCAAATATGGCAGTCTAATAATATATAAACAGCTATAAAATTTCGGTTAGTAGTTTAAAAATCTCCAGACAGTATAAACTGAGATGAAAACCTCTCTAAATATGGTGTCTCTCTTACAACACCTAGAAACTCTGTAGAACAAAGTACACAGAAAGGAAATCCTCAAAAATATTAATACATTGCAAAGCATAAGCAAATAAGTATTAAAGTACAACATGGCACAGCACATATTACACACAGTAAAGCATATACAAAATGAAATATTCTAAGAACATCCATGTTTCACTTCAGAGAAAAAAGTGTAGGTGACATAAACCTATCACCAATGCTAAATTTACATTAGATAATTTCAGTGGTGGATGGTGGCTTCAAAGCGGATGCAGGAAGGAACTGAATGGATGGGACTCTATTACAGCAGGTCAATGATCATTATCTGTGATCAAACAACTTTCACCTACAGACTGCCTCAGTATTTACCCACTCATTATAGCCACTTTACTGAATATATATATGAATATATATATATATATATATATATATATATATATATATATATACTCCTAGTATATCTAACTTAAGTGACATGGAGTAGACAAAGGACTTGATGAAGGTCAGTTTCAACCCTGTACCTCCCCAGTGCTACTCTGCTGTTCCCTCCATCATTCTGATACCACATCCCCACATCATTCACAGATTACTTATTCCTTGTTTTGTCAAACTTTCTCTTACTTTTTAACTCCTCATCATGCTTTTAAACACAACCTTCAGTCTCATTTTTTTCATGGAAAATTAGTTGCAACCAAAGCTTAATGATGAAAGCCAGCAAAGCAGTAGAGCCTCAATAAATCGAGAAGACAAATTCTTACAAGGATATATCTGGGAATAGTTCTTGATTTCTTCCTACCACCTTCAAAATAAAAGATATTTACTTTCGGTGTAACCGATGGTGCAAGATTGTTATAAAAGTAAAAAGCACAAATGGCCACAGGCATAAATCGTATGGCTGAGGGTCTGGGTGAGGGAACCAAAGTAAATTGATACAATCTGCAAAGAAACAAGGAGTACATGCAGACTCCACACAGAAGGCAGCACATCCAAAACCTCAACCAGAGAACCAAATGGTGTTTATTGACAACACTGCTCATTGCAACATTCTGCCAACAATAGTTGCTATCACATGCATACTGTCCAGACCACAACAAACAAGCCACTTATTAAGTAGCACCAATGCCTGAATGTGATGGAAACTAAAAAAAAAAAAAATTATGACCAGTTCACTACATATACTCTGTCATTTTCATTAGCAACAACCCCCAAACTCATCAGTAACAGCCCCTTTATTGAATATGCAACCTCAGATATTTGTGTTAAAAACAGACCCAGCAAAATAGTCCAGCTGACTTCACAAAAAATGCCTACTACCTTTATAAAGCCAGAATAATTCCTGTTTAAACTCATACCTCTCAACCTCTTAGCCCAAGAAATCTGGACAAAGCCTAAAATAATAAGAGGACAAAGGCCCAAAATAGGGACATATATTAAATATTGCTCTTATAAATGTAGACAGTTGCTAGAATAACATGATTTGTGTTAACATGCATTGTCTGAAAGATACAAAGTTTGAAAGTCAAATGTATATAATTATTTTGAGACTTCAGTTCTCAGTGATTTGCCAGAAACCCACAAATTATATGAGGAACAGATCAAAAACATGATGCAAAAATCTGGACATTTGACAGGTATGTTCTCAAGTATGATTTTTCCAAGAAAAAGTAGCTAAGAAGGATTGGACTTTTGTTGATTTTGTTAAACAAGTGGGAGGACTGAAAGGCATATACCCCACTTTATGTCATTAACGTTAGGAAGGACAGTAAAAAGGAAACAAGTAAATATAAGTAAAACCAATTTTTTTGTTAATAGTATTTATATAAAACATTTCTTGATATAAACTGCATGTTATATTAAATCATTTTCTGTGACTGTTGTATGTGATAAAAACACTAAAGTAAACAAGCACTTTTTAGTCTTAAGAAATGTAGGCATTACAATGTAAAAAGAGAAGTGAAGAAAGGCTGGACAAAAGCATGTTCAAGTCAATACGTTGGTACCTTGGGCTGTTGGGATAGGCATGGGGTATAAAAATGCAAGGATTATAATATATATGTAGAGTTGAGATGTTTTCTCTTGCTTTTGCATGGGTGAAAGTCTGGATTAATGCCTTGGCTTAAACTAGTAACAAGTCTCTTGTATAGGCATGTGTCCTGTATAAATGAGAGAACACTGTGGATGTGGGGAAAAGTTTTCCTTTAGCAAATTGATGTTCATGACAGTTGAGAAGTCTGTAGCTAGGGAGAGCTGTACTTTCTGTTCTTATGTTTCCATGGAGACAAGCTAACAACAGGTTCAAGCAATAAACATCAACAACTCAGGACATCATTTGCTGAGAGAAAGATAAAATTAAAAGGTAGAAGGAAAAGCAGATTTGTAAAAATAAATGTAGAAACTACTGGAAGCAAATAAGAGATAATAGTTTTCCTGGTACCTAAATACCTCAATGCATTTATTAGAACAGTGTACAGTTTAGTTTTATTTAAAGATAGCCAGTGCACTGTTTCTTAAGGCTAAAAATTAATGTTTTCTGAAAATATACAAGCTGTTTTTTCACACACAGCAATTAGTGTAAGTAGGAGCACAGGCTGTAGCATGCACTTAAGCATGGATAGCCTTAATGTTAGGTTAGGTAATGCATGTGGTTATAGCTGTTGATTTGGGACAATTGTTACCATCAGGAGGAATAAACTTCTTTATTTGAATATGTACACAGTTTTCTGTGTTTGTTTTAAGTTAATAGGTTATGGGGTGTTCTGGAATTTTTTTGAGAATTTTCATTAAAACAAAATTATGTTTTGTTTCATTAAAAGAAAAAGTATTGTAAAATATGACAAGAGTCTCAAATGATGGTGCCAAGAAACAACTGTATAAAAGATAAGCCTGCCAGACATTAGTGGGTGCATTTAACACAAAGGCTGGAAGTAGACATTTTAAAAAGCTGACATATACAACAGATGGGCATAATAACTTCTTATAATGGCTACACTATCTGTTATTTTGGAACCTGAATGACATCATGAGTATACACAAAAGGTAAGAATATTGAATTAAGAAACTCACAAATAGCAATAGCATGTGAATTTGATAAAAAAAAAAAGGATTTCAGTATGGATAATAGGCATAATATCAGGGACAAAGGAAAAGGGGAGTACTTATACTAATTGATATTGAGCTCCAATAGAGACAGAAGAGTAAAACAATAATAATTTTATTTATTTTATTTATTTATTTGTCATTGGTTAACTGGCTTAGTCCAACTGAGCCAGTGGCCTGTTTTCAGTGGAGACCCGAGGAGAAAAGCTCCAGACAGTTATTACAGAGTTACAAAAAAGAAAAAAAAAATCTGAAAATTAAGTTTTATGCAAACATTACAATAATGTGCTTTACATGAGAACATTAGAAATTAATAAAAGACCTAAAAATGAAGTTTACATAAACATAACAATAATGTGCATAACATGCAGTACAAAAGTTAGACTTTTTTTAATCAACAAAAAGAGAAAGAGATGCAAATGAGATAGGACACTTGAAATAGGTGGGTGTTAAATGTGTGAGAGGTAGTAAGGTGGTAAGGTGGGATTTAAGTGGGATCATTGCAGTGACAGGTGTTGGCATTTAGGAGAAAAGTTTTAAGTTCGGATTTAAAGAGATTTATGTTAGAAATAATGGTAGTTCTGTGGTAGTAAGGGTCTACTGGAAAGGGATGCTTATACTGCACCTAAAACTGTTAATATGTAGCTTAAGAAAGTTTTGGGAGAAATAATCAACTTTAAGCACTGAATATTACTTATAGGTGGTGTCTGGAACTAGATTTGCAACACTGAGGATTTATCCGGGGGACCTAGAATGGAAATTATAACAAAAGATGGCAGACTTCTGAAAAGAATTATGAAAATATTCGGAAGAAGTTAATTCAGTAGCAGAAACTCAGAGACAATTGACATATTATTCCACAAAGTGCAATAACTGGATGAGGCTAGACAGAAATTATATTTCACATGAACATAAGCATTTAACTGAAACCTTCAACAGACATCCAGTAACTATTTCAGATCATGCACCAATAAGATAAAAGTGCAAGGTAAGAAAGGAAAAAGGAAACACTGGCACTTCTCCATCTATCTGTTACAAAATATTGGAAATTATTTGATAGTTATTAGGGAAGATAGAAATGTCTTAAGAGCTTATACCTAGTGAGAGGGATAAAATGAAAGTGGAGTTTATTTAAAAATAGCAGTAACAATAATTATTTAGAAGGGCTGAGAAAGGATAAATTATTGCAGAATAAGAAGGATCAGGAACAGGTGTGCAACTGCAGACTGCCAAAGAGAAAACGAGGGAGTATCTGGAATAAATACACAAGTTTAGAAAGATTGCTGTGAAGCAACTGTTTTTGATAACTCCAGAGCACAAAACCTTTTACCACAATGACTTAGGTAACAAAAAGAAGAAAAGGTTGTTGCCAAACTTGAGGAAACAACAATAGCCACAAAGAATATTATATTTATAAAGTAGCAGAAAGTATTCCAAGAACTAAGCTATCATAAAAATGGAGAAAGGAGATTCTGCCAATAGGGATGACTGCAATTAGGGGTACAAAGGATAAGCAAGAGGGGTCTTAAATTTACTGGAGAAAACTGGCAAAGGAACCAAGGTATTAGGAGAAAATAACTAGAGAGGGAAAGGTAATAGAATGGAAGAGGCCAGGAAGTCAGTTGGACAGCAGGCTACAGACTGCCTTCCCTATCAGGGATTGATATCAGCATATAGGCAAAGAAAAAGGAATAAGGGAATCCTAAGTGAAATACCTGGTCTAGTAGAGTTCTTAGTTGAATCTAGAATATGAGCCCCTATTAAAAAATGGATAATTAGTAAGTTGTGTGATGATATGAGGTAGTGTCATCTATGCCAGTGAGAGTAAGGCAGTACTATGTGTACATATGCCAGCATAGCTAGCTGGAGTTTTGTAAAGAATTTTCTGTTATTTGACTATCACACTGAATTGTACAGATGTTTGAGCTAAAAATATATATTTGTAAAGTTACCCGTGTTAAAATGCATCAACATTAGGTCCTGCTGGACATAAAGAATGCATGCATGTATATTAAGCTGTATTTTTGTAACTGATCAAATGTGTATGTTTTATCAGAGAGCTCTTGAAGGGTGGAAAGTATGACATTGTGTTATAGTTTTCCAATGCTGCCACAGATCTTAACAAAGATCTGTGTATGTATTGTACCAGAGTCAGGTGACCAAAGGTGATTGAATCATTTAACCAGCATCTGGTTTCTTTGGAACCCTCACAGCCGCACTTTAGAATCTGACAGGAAATATTTCTGACAGGATATATATCTCACGCATCCACATAGAGAGACATCATCTGGCTTTTGCAGTCAGCACACATCTTCTTGCCTTGCTTTAGTAAGTAGTCAGGAACAGTGATGCTTTAGTTAGTCAGGGATATTTAATGAAAATAGTTTAGTATTGTTTCTGCTTTTTGTGAGAAACTATCCAACTGCATTATTTTTATATCTCTGTGGTTGAAACTCTGTTGTTTATTGTATTCAGTATTCTCCTGTTTTCTGTTTTATTTATCATTACATATTTTAATACATTTCATTGTAGCTGGTCCTTTAGGGGATACTTTTAACATCTTGAGAGTACTTGTGCTTGTTTTAGTGATACCATGGTTGTTCCTGAAAGCCTTACTGCTTTGGTCACACCCTACCATTTGTATTAGCATTAATTTTACACAGTATAATTGGGTACCCCTTGTAAGAGCCTTAGAGTAGCTGACTAGTGGCAGCATGATTACCTCAGAATCTGGGCAGAAAGGAACACAGCTAATAAATCTGCACCAGCTTTTCCCAGGTGTGTGTGTGTGTGTGTGTGTGTGTGTGTGTGTGTGTGTGTGTGTGTGTGAAACTCAAATATCCAAGTGTGTGTGTCAGCTACTGGGAACAGTGGCACAGAGCTCTAAAGTGGTCAGTGTGGACTTTTGTGTGGGCCTGGAGAAAGAAGGAGAGTTCAGCCCCAGGTCTGGATTGTACTCCCCATGTGCTCTTAAAGGACAACAATGGGATTCTATTATTAAATGCTCAACTTCTCTGTCCTTTTTCCTCCCTATTTACAGTCCCTGCTATGAATAAACAACAATACAGCATTTAAAATATTTTAAATCGACTGTTTCTCTCCACTAGAACAGTACCTTACTGTACTGTGGTGGTTTCACTTTCAAAAAAAATGTTATCCCGCTTTGTAAAAGCTTGCTGCAGTCTCCAATTCATTGATGTCATCAAGGCCAATGAATACGGATAGTTTTCTAGTCAATTCCCTCCCCAAGTTGACATCACCATGACCATACTAAAAACTCACCCATGCTGTGATGTCACAGCTCCCTGGTCTTCCTCCTATCCATATAGAAAGTAAAGGCTAGAACAAGGAAACTGTATATGAGTCAAGTCTCCTGCTTCGTCATCTAGGGACGTTATTTGTGAAGGAGGGTGGGAGATGAGTCGAAGTAGTACAATTCAGGTTTCACAAAAGACTGCAATTTAGCCATTCTGAAAAGAAGTGGCAGTAAAAAGCACTATGCAAGTCTGTCCTGTGGCATTTGCACTGTTTTGTGTTTTAAGTAGTCATCAACAGCATGAAATGTTACTTAAGACTAACTGAATGAAAGACAGCAGTCTATGCATGTAAAATCTATGCAGTGACAGGAGCTTTAGGAAGAAAGAGGCCTGTGTGATGTAATTTTTTTTACAGACAAGCACTGCAATGTGGGATACCTAGAGGCAGACTAAACAACCAGAACCACTTCAAGATTCTAGACCCCATGTGGCCAGACACAGAAATTATGTATAAAAATATTTAAAAACATGTAAATAGTCACAGAGTGGTGTTAAAATATAGGAAACACCAAACCATGATGAAATAAACATGTTTTTGAGTCAGTGGGTGCGGTTCTCCTTTAAGGAAACTGTGTTTGGTGCAGGGGGTCCTGCATCTGAAAATAATGCGTGAATCCATCTTTGCTCTTAGTGACCATCTCTAACCAGAGTCAGTGGTAAGGACTGAGTCTCCTTGGTTGCTGACCCAGAGTAGGGACCAGTCACATATTGGTGGCAGCTGGGTGGGATATTAATTGAACTTTAGCAGCCGGTGGGCAGTTGTCACTGATGGTGTGCTCTCTCAGCAACCACAAGGTAATCATACAGAGTTTCATTTTCATAACAGTTTTATTTATTTTAGTTAGTTTAGTTTAGTCAGAGAAAGCAGGCAAGGATGTCAGCAGAGGATTATAGCAAGCTGACAAAGAACCAGTTGGCCAAGGTGTGCAAAGCCAATAGACTGGTGCATGCCAACCTAACTAAAGAGGAAATGATTTCATCCTTCATCACAGCTGTAGCACGGACCACCAACCCAGAAGAAAACTAGGCTGCTGATGGGGAACACTGCGGCATTTGGAGGCTGAAGAAAAGGCAAAAGAGACAAGAGTTAGAGTCAGCAGATAGACTGCAGTGTTTGGAGGCCATAGAAAATGAGAAGCAGCACCAACATGAGAAGGAGATGATGATGCTGCCTCTTTAGCAGGGTCATGGAGGTAATGGGGAAGGGAATAACCAAACCCCAGAAGTAATAGGTTAGTAAATTTCTTCCACAGTTTACAGAGGGTGATGATTTTGATAGTTTTATTCATGTATTTGAAAGTGTACGTAAACAGTATAATGCTGACCAAGAGCTCTGGGTATGGTTTTTGACCCCCTTACTCCAAAGTAAAGCTGTAACTGCTGTTTCTAAATTGTCTGATACTGATTGCTTAAACTATGATAGGGTAAACAATGCTTACGAGAATGTTTTAAGTTAACACCTGAAGCTTACAGAAAAAACATTTTGGGGAGCATAGACACAAGGCAGATGAAAGTGTATGTGATTATATTGCTGAGTTAAGCAGTTATTTTCATAGGTGGGTGTCATGTCACCACTTCTGAAGGGCTGGCAGACATTTGGTGAGGGAACAAGATCTTGGGAGAAAAGGGGATCTCTGCTTAGTAAGCAGGGCAGCACTGCACAAGAAGGGGATACCCAGCGCTGCACATGGTTACAGGGGAACCCATGGTGGGCAGCCTAAACCACCCCAACAAAGTACACCAGTAAGAGGGGAAGCCACAAGTTCAGGTACATGGCCAAGACTAAGAGTTAGATGTTTTAAATGTAACCAGAGGGGCCATGTAGCATACAAATGTCCACTGAAGCAAGGTGGGGAACAAAAGGTGAAGGAGCCAGCAAGTGGGAATAACAATATGCCAGTAATAAATTGTCTGGAGACAACAGGGGTACCAAATTATCACTAAACTTTACATCCCATCTTAGTGGATGGAAGACAGGCCACTGCTACGAGAGACACAGCCTCTGAAAAAATCATTGTGAAGCCTTCATGGTTAAAGAGGAGCAGTATTTGCTTGGGCAGTCTACACCAGTTAGAGTTTTAGGAGGGACCCCATTTCAAGTACCTTTGCCTAGGGTTCACCTTGACTGGGAAGGTGAAAAGAAAGCAAGCAGGTAGGTGTGTTTGAGGATATCCCTGCAGATGTCTTGATAGGGAATCATTTTGAAAATCCAGTACCTTGTATGCATGCAGTTACACACAGCCAGGCATGGAGACGGGCATGTGGGTCAGGTAGCCTGGGGGAGACTCAGATAGACCTCCCACCCAAAGCTGGGGCTGGTGAGCTGGCTATTTCAGGGAGGAAGCTACCCTGTAGCAGTGAGCTTGAAAGTAAGCCACTGATGCTGGTAGATACTGATGTTCCCATGCACAGGGTGACTGCAAGGGAGACGTGAGAGTACCCAGGCTGACAGGAAGGTATCGCTGTCAGAAGAGAATGGACTTCCAGAGGAAAGGGAGCAGGGAAAGGTCACAAAGGTAGACTTGAGACAGGCTCAGCTTTCGGACCCTACATTACGAGGCTTGAGGGAGGTAACTAAGGAGGCACCTGATTGTCAAGGAAAAGGGGAGACTATATATTGAAACAAAGGGATATTGTATAGAGAGTGGACCCCTGAGGAAGGGCTAGAGGGTGAGGTAATGCAGCAGTTGGTAGTGTCCAGAGCCTACCATCTGGCACTTCTAGCCATAGCTCATGACATTCCTCTTGCAGGTCATATTGGCATAAAAGACATATTATGCAAAACTTTTATTAGCCTGTGTTGCAAGAGATGTAACAGGGTACTGCAAGACCTGTGAGGAGTGCCAAAAGGTAGGCAAGGCAGAAGAAAAGATCAAGGCTCCTTTGACACCTTTGCCTGTGATTGAGGAGCCATTTCAGAGAGTAGCTATTGATATTGTGGGGCCTCTGAGTACCCCAAGTTCCACAGGGAAGAAGTATATCCTGGTGATAGTAGATTATGCTACTAGATACCCTGAGGCAGTAGCTCTGTCCTCTATCAAGGCAGAGAAGGTGGCAAGTGCTTTGCTAGAGATTTTCAGCAGGGTAGGTTTTCCGAGACAAATACTACCTGACAGAGGTGTCAATTTCATGTCAGGCCTGCTGGCTTGTCTGTGGAAGCACTATGGGGTGAAGCACCTAAAAAACACCCAGTACCACCCCAGACTAACAGTCTTGTAAACAGGTTAAACTCTACACTAAAGACCATGCTACTGGTGTTTGCAGACTAGTTTAAGACAGAATGGGACAAATATTTGCACCATCTGCTGTTTACACACAGAGAGGTACCCCAGGAATCCACAGGTTTTTCACCCTTTGAGTTGCTGTATGGGCATAGGGTGAGGGGGCCTTCAGGTTTGATTTGTGATGAGTGGGAGAATGAGTGTGAATCCCAAAAGGAGTCTGTTGTGGCATATGTCCTAAATCTCAGGACACGGCTCAGGGAACTCATGGGCTTGGCCCAGGAGAACCCTGCAGAAGCCCAACAACAGAAAAAGGTGTGGTATGACAGGAATGCTTGAGCTAGAGAGTATGCTATAGGGCAGCAGGTAATGGTTCTTATTCCTGTCAGACACAACAAGCTGCAAGCAGCTTGGGAGGGACCCTACAAGGCGGTAAAGAAGGTAAGTGATGTTAACTACATGGTGGAACTGCTAGGCAGAAGGTAGGGGCACAAATTGTACCATGTTAACATGACAAAACCTTACCATGATAGAGATGCCCTTGTGCTGAGCATTTGCAGTGGATCGGAGGAGGAGTCTGAGGGAGACCTGGTGAGTGATCTTCTCAGTGAGGCTCGAACTGACACCTCAGTGGAAGGGGTAGCAATGTCCCAGCAGCTATCTTTCTCTTCGAGAAATCTGAGCAGTGTTACAGGAGTTTGGGGACATGTTGCACCAGGTGGATACAGGACCCCAAAGGCCCATTAGGCAGGCCACTTACAGGGTGCCTGAGAGAGTCAAACAGACTCTGAGGGAGGAGATACAGGAGATGTTGAAACTAAGGGTGATTCAAGAGTCCAACAGTCCCTAGGCCTCCCCAGTGCTGCTGGTGCCAAAGAAGGATGGCAGCACCAGGTTCTGTGTGGACTACAGGAAATTAAATAGTCACACAGAGTCAGATGCTTACCCCATGCCTAGGACAGATGAGGCCCTAGAGCAGCTGGGTGGGGCTAAGTATCTTACAACCATTGATCTTAACAAGGGTTACTGGCAGGTGCCCTTGACTCCCAGTCCTAGAGAGAAGTCAGCCTTTGTGACTCCTTTTGGCTTGTATGAGTTCACAAAGATGCCATTTGGAATGAAGAATGCCCCAGTAACTTTCCAGTGGTTAGTAGATCATATCCTAGCAGGAGCAGGAGGGTTTGCCCTTGCTTACCTAGATGATATAGCCATCTACAGTCATTCCTGGCAAGAGCACCTTAAGCATGTCAGAGAGGTGCTGCGCAGGGTTGACCATTAAGCCCAGCAAATGTCAGGTAGGTATGGCAGAGGTCACCTACCTGGGACATAGAGTGGGGAATGGTAAGATCAGGCCAGAAACTGCCAAAGTAGAAGCCATTCAGGCATGGCCTGCACCTGTTACCAAAAAGCAGGTGAGGGCATTTTAAGGACAGCAGGGTACTAGAGAAAGTTTTTTCCCAGTTATAGTACCATAGCTGCTCCCCTCACAGACCTGACAAGGAAGAACAGAGCCAGCCAGCAAAATACCAAGTTGCTAAGATGGAGCCTAAGGTTGCAAGCATATGATATGTCAGTGCAGCACCGCAGTGGGATTAGCAATGCCAATGCAGATGGCCTCTCAAAACAGGGAATAGGGTAAGGTATACTCAGATAGACCTAACCCTCTCAAGCAGCGTTTCTCAAGATTCACTTGAAAAATTAGCTTGAGTTCTCCAGGGGGGGGGGTGTGAAGATAAGTAAAGGCTGCCAGCCTAGCCAGATTGTACATAATTCTGTCATTTTTAAATATTAATGTAAGCCACAGGCTTGTTCTCCTAAATGTGAAAAGACTGCATTGGATATTGAACTGCAAAAATGTAACAACAGTGCACTCTGCTGTAAGAAAGTGCAAATGTAACAACAGTGCACTCTGCTGTAAGAAAGCTAAGTCAAGCATTTTATGACTGTCTTTGATGTCAAAATTCGGAGCCGATATGTCTAGAGGGAGGCATCCTGCCTATTGTTTTAAGACCAGAGTTAGAAAATAGGAAAATTAGACTAGTTTGTTTTTCTGTGATGTCAGAACATTTGCTACTATATTATTTTAAGTATTTCTCTGTGATCTCTGAACTCTCGACTAGCACTGTATAGTAAGAGGTTTTGTCTTGTGTTTTTATTATTTATTATTAAATATTTTTAAACCTTTCAACTGTGGCTGTTTTATGTAGAGTTAATTTAAGCTCCAGGGTACATTGCATGTATATAGTGATACTGTACCAAGTCACTCTAATAAGCCTTGACTGTTCAGTCATACGTACCATTTGGATAATAATATTGCACAGTAATAATTGGACACCCTTCATAAGGGCCTTTGAGTAGCTGATAAATATTAACTGGGTGGTGGCAGTGATTTCTACCATATAGTCTGGGTAAAAGGGGCACAACTGCAGAACATGTGCCAGCCTTCCCCAGGAGTGTCTGTGTGGTTGTATAAACTCTTATCTCAAAGTGTGCGTGTGTCAGCTATTTGGGCAGGTACATGAAGCACTGGTTGGACACAGAGAGTGCTGGAAGTTTTAGCTTGCCCACTAGGCTGAGATCTGGACCCTATAGCTGTGTCCGTGTGGAGTCTTACTGGGGACCTGGAGAGAAAGGGAGATACCATCCCCAGACTGACTGTGATCTCTATGTGCTCTTAAGGGAAATTGTACTTTACTGTGTGTGTATTTATTATCCTATCCCTATATGGATGCACCTCACTGGTGTTAGTGCTGAGGACTGAGGCTCCTTGATTGCTGGGCCAGTGCAGGGGTGTCACAATTAGCATTGTTGCTTTACTACAAAAGGTTCTTTGTTTGATTCTCATCTGGGGTGCCTTCTGTGTGGAGTCTGCATGCTCCCCCCTGCATTCATGTGGGTTTCCAACAGGTGCTCCGGTGTCCTTCCATATTCCAATGGCATGCATCTGGAGCATTTCTCCCCAGACTGCCAAATGGGCTCTGTCTCAGTTGGACTTTCCCAGTAAACAAATGTTAAATAAATAAATTATGTTTTTTGGCACATTCAGTTGCTGCCTGATTTTTGCCTACTTCTGGTTTGGTTTCCATTCCCACTTGGCATCAATATGCTTCTGCTAAACTAAGCAGGGACGTCAGCTTAGATTTTTTCTCTTCATGTTTCATAACTTTCACTGTGTTTGGATCTGCTGAGGTCAGCAGATATGCATGCAGTCCTACGATTACAGACCTATACTTGTAACCAATTTTGAGGAAGCCCATACCTCCTTCAGAACAAGGAATATATAATCTTGGTATACACTGATTTTTAGATATCATTTGATAAACATGAAGCATTTTTATTGTTTTCCTATCCAATTGATCCAATGCCTTTTGGGGCTAATCAATCACCCCAAATAAGTAAGAACAGGAAGTGCAAACTGGTTTATAGTTTGGAATTTGTTTCTAGATGTCAGGGCTGTTTTCAGTACTAATTTTAGTCTTCTAAAATATTCCTTCCTCAGTTGTGTTCACATTTGCTCATATTGTATTGTCTATCCTTCATCAATTCCCAAATATTTATAGACTCCCTCCTGATAAAGTTCCTTTATATCACATTTCTGTCCAAGACTGATATTTTCTTGATGCTGCAGCTTTCATGCTTTAAAAGTTGTTTTCTGCACATTTAACAAGACCAAATAACATTCTTATAGGATCTGAAAAAGTTTTGACCACTCCCTGGTGTGCGTTCAGCTCTTCATCTGATTAACTATACATTTTTAAATCATCCACAAAAAGATGATGAGATGTCTTTACAATTTGTTCTTGTCTGGGAGGCAATTTGTAACAATGACTTAATCTGTTAAGTAGACAGCTTAATGGGTTAAGGGGAAAACAAAATAGAAGCAGTGAAAAAGTCATTCTGGAATATGACTCTGAATTTTTATCCCCAGGACAATAATTTGACCTTTATCATAGCTTAGCTACAGAATGGTTTGTCACTGTTTCATGGTCATTGTAATGTAACTGATTGATGACTGGTGTATCTTATACTTCTGTAAGCACTCCTTTATCCATGAACGTGGGATATTTTCAAATGCTTTTGTGTAATCTATCCATACCATACTTAACATTCTTCCTGTTTTTGCAATTCTCCATTATGACTATTTATCAACAAAAGACCCTTTTGTTCAATATGACTTTCTTTGTTACCCTTTTGTTCTACTGTCATGATTGATCTTTCAGCTAAATGAATATAAACTCTGTATCAATTCCAGTATATAATTTACACATCATCAGAAGGCATGTTTTTTGGTCTACAGTTTGTAGGTTAGCTTAATTTTTTTCTGTTGTTGATCAGGTCGCTGTCTGTTTGGGGCAGGTATATAAGTATTTCTTATTCAGGGTTAAGTCTTCATGTAAAGATGTTAATACTTTTAACCAAAAGTCAGGTACTGCATCTGGGCCTGGGTTTTCCAGTTGCAGGCTTTGCTTAACTTTGTTTCAGTCTCTCTGGCCATTACTTCCTCTCATTTAATAGCCTGTACATTTGAACTTATTATTGTTTCTTTTACTTCTTCTATCCATTCGGCATTTTTATTATGTTCCACAGGGTCTTCATAGATATTTCTCCAAAAGGTGTCTATTTCTTCTTTTTTTGGTGGTGTTTCTATTCCTTTTGCTTTGTTTCCCAAATCTCTATAAAACTTTTTTTGGGTCATCAATGAATTGTTTATGTTGTACTTTTCCTTTATATTTATCTGCATATCTTCTACACTTTCCTGCCCATGCTGCTACCTTTAGTTAATTATTTGCAATAGTGTACGACAGATCGAGGTCTGTTCTAATGCTGAGCATTGTTTTTATTATGGCTATCTTTCTAAGTATTTTTGTTGATCCATTCCCTCTTCTAAACTCTACTATCAGTGATACTTCTTGTCTTAATTGCTATACAGTTTTCTCTATTTGATAATTCCATGATGGCATTTGTTTTCTTCCCTTCCTTTCCCTTATTGCCCTGTATTTTTATGGTTAGACCTCATCTGTTATTAATTTAGCTCCACAGTAATATATCCTATTTACTTCTGTCATATCACACACATTTCTGTTAATAGACTTGATTACTGTGTTCATTTGTTTTATCAGACTTCTAACATTTTGGGTCTTAATGACTTTCTGTAATCTATTTCTTTCACTGATCTTAATATGTATATCTATTTCTATTAAATCAAGAAACTCTTCATTTAGATCTTTTTCTTCTAAACAGTGGGCATATTCCTTATTCTTCTTTTCCTGGGGCATTCTGCAGAAAGTTCTAGAACATCTTCCTACTGCCATATTGCCTTCAGCTGTATTCTGCATCATCTGTTGTTCTTTCATATAGGAACTCACTGGTCTATCACTCCACAACACTGTATCAAAGTTGCCACTGTTTCCTGTTCCTTCCCTTGCTGCGCAATTCCAACTGAACTTTTGTACTGCTTTCCTGCTGATGGCTCCAGAATATCTTCATGTGGCAACTGATCAGATGCTTCCTGTTCTACATGCTTCTCCTTAATTTGGAAACTCATTTTTCTACCACACTGTGAAATTACCAGAGTTGGATTTTCTACACTAAATGCTTCATTTTGCAGCTAATCCATAACTTCGTTTTTTATTTATTTGGCTTCTCCATTACTAATCCTCTTTTCTATTTTCCCCCTTTATTTTTCTTATTTTTTTGTGTTGTAAAATTTTCCATATCGAGATGCCTTTGCCTGTATTCCTCTTCAAATATCTTTGGTGCTGCTTTTTTGTATGGATTAGTTTTGATTTCTCCTTTGTATAAATATTTCATCATATTAAATCTCTTTAAAAAATGGAAACTGAGGGAACAATACATGATGAATAATCCTGTACAGGATGAGTGAGGTTTAAGGGAAGGCAGGAACTGATCGATTTACATTATGTTTGATTGATTATTATACAAAATAATATATGTAATGTATAATCTTTATAACTAGGAATATGTTAATACGGTTTGTTTTATTTTATATAAATGTATGTTTACCTGTGTCTTAAATGATAATTCAATAAAGTTGTTAAAATAGACATGTTGTAAAATGCATCATAATCATAGCTCTGTGCATGAATCATTTGCTTCCATTTACCATCATAACCCCTCTCTTGAAATAAATTAAACACTTTGAAATGAATTGCACCATATATATATATATATATATATATATATATATATATATATATATATAAGTATATATTTTAGTTGCAGGTCAGAAGAGCGAACACTCATATGAGCTAGTGCTTTTTAGTACTGTAAGTAAGACTGAACGTCCATATGAGCGAATACGCTTCTTAATGGTATTTTGTCTGTCTGCTTTTTGTGTGAGATAGCATTGCAGTGAGTTCAGGGAATATGCCCTTACCCTACTGTTGTGTGATTTTGGAATTGGTATATACAATTAGCATGGGGTGTGGGGGGCAGGGGGGCTTGCACCCTGCAAAAAAATTAGTTTGTTACTTATTTTCAATCATTTAGATATGTTCTAAAATGATTTCGCTTTATTCTCTCTTTTTGAGCATTCATTATTTCATTTTATATATATATATATATATATATATATATATATATATATATATATATATATGGTTTACGAGTTTACGATCACATTTCTGAAAATCACTTGATCAAGTGATGACTTCATCGAAAAAAAAATTCTGAAAATAAAAATCGTCTAGGCAAAATGACGAAAACGGTAATGTCAACACATCCATATTTGACATTGTCGACATTACCTAATGTATCTTACAGCCCAGGGATTTCCAACCAAAGTTTTGCAGGGGGGCAAGCCTCCCTGCAATTCCTATACCCCCTGCTAGTTTGATATATATATATATATATATATATATATATATATATAGATATATAGATATATAGATATATATATATACTCACACACACACAAACACCGAGATCGCACTACAGTGAGGAAAAGGGTACATTTCCCGATCCCCACTACAGTGTGATCTCCAAGCAGAATGTCAATCTCACAACAGTGAATACACACTAGCATTCGTTGTTACGGACTCTATCATTTTCGGTTCAGAGTTATGAGACCTGGAAAACAGCCTTTCGACCATCTCAGTTCGAATGACTGCCATTCAAAAATGTGATGCCAGAAAAAGCAATCTAGATCTTGTTCAGGCTTGTTGAATACCTTACCACATCATCTGAAAATAACAAAATTTAATCTTCCTTGTGACAACAGGAGGTGCTGCCACTAACTGGAATTTTGCAAATAATTACACTTCATTTGTAAATATCAAACTGATTTATACAAGATGCTTGTGTTACAAATGTATTAGAACTGTATGTCATGTGTGTATCAAACTGATTTGTACAGATGTTTGTGTTGAAAAGGTATTTGTAAAGTGCTTGTGTTTGAAATGTATCCACAGGTGCCAGTGGTAAGGATTGAGGCTCCTAGATTCCTAGCCCAGAGGTGGAGGGTTGTCACATTCCTCAGCTGAAGTTCAGTACCCACAAATATCTGATTAGAAAATCAAAATGACAAGAACTATTTGGTTATAGGAATCTAAAATGTTTCTATAAATCTGGATGCTGTACAGCTTGTAAAAATGTTTATGAAGGGCTTATTTCTCTGCAACATATTTTCAGAACTGTTGGTGTCAATAAATTCTGAAATTCTCAGAGATACCTTTTGGTGTACCTTGCAATGTGCTGTTGGATATAATTGTTTATACATTGATAAAACCAACAGAAAATTAAGTTAATTCATTTATGACCATTAAGTATGTCAGAAACATGAGCAACATTGTATCCTAGCAGGAGGAGGAGATTTGTCCCTTGCTTACCTGGATGATATTGCCATCTACAGCCATTCTTGGCAAAAGCACTTTCAGCAAGTCAGGGAGGTGCTGGGCAGGCTACAGAGGGCTGGATTGACCATTAAGCCCAGTAAGTGTCAGGTTTCTATGGCTGAAGTCTCCTAACTGGGACATAGAGTGGGGAGTGGTAAGATCAGGCCAGAATCTGCCAAAGTGGAAACCAGTCAGGCATGGCCGTCTCCGGTTACCAAAAAGCAGGTGAGAGCAGTCTTAGGGACAGCAGGTACTGTAGGTTCATAGGTGTTTACTAGGCTAACGACCACAAGACCTTTTTAAGCCTAGCCATGCATCCCAAATCTCTGATAAGTTCTGATAACCTTGATAATTGTAAGCAAGGGCTTGGTAGATGAAACATTTACAAGCTAGGGCTTGGTAGATGAAACATTTACAAGCTAGGGCCTGGTAGATGAACTATTTACAGGAAAGTTTGTCCCCAGTTACAGTACCATAGCTGCTCCCCTCACAGACCTGAAAAGGAAAAACAGGCCAGATAAGGTAGTGTAAACCCCAGCATGTGACCAGGCATTCCAGAAGCTTATAGGAGCTTTGGGAGGACCCCCTGTGTTAGCCAGTCCAGATTATAGCCAAGAATTTGTTGTGCAGGTGGATGCTTCAAACCATGGGGTGGGGGCTGTACTCAGCCAGATCTCCTCAGAGGGAGTATATCTCAGCCATAGGCTCCAACCCATGGAGGAATGCTATGCAGCTGCAGAAAAGGAATGTCTAGCCATAGTATGGGCACTGCAGAAACCTTAGCCTTATCTATATGGAAGGAAATTCATTGCAGTTACAGACCACGGTCCCTTAACATGGCTACATTGAGCCAGCCAGCAAAATGCCAAGTTACTAAGGTGGAGCCTAGGGTTGCAGGCATATGATATGACATGACAGTACAGCACCATAGTGGGGTTAGCAATGCCAGTGCAGATGGATTCTCAAGACAGGGAGTGGGGTAATGTATTCCCAAATAGGCTTATTTCTCTCAAGCAACGTTTCTCAAGGGACACTTGAAAAACTAACTTGAGTCTTCGAAGGGGGAGAGGTGTGATGATAGGAGGTACTGCCAATACAGCTAGATGGAATTTTGTAACTAATTATATGTCATTTGTGAATATCAAAGTGATTTATATAAGATGCTTCTGTTACAATGTATTAGAGCTGTATGTCATGTGTATATCAAACTGATTTGAACAGGTGTTTGTGTTGAAAAGGTATTTGTAAAATGCTTGTGTTTGAAATGTATCCACAAGTGCTAATGGTAAGGATTGAGGCTCCTTGATTCCTGGATTAGAGGTGGAGGGTCATCATATTTCTCAGCTGAAGTTCAGTACCCACAAAAACGAAGTTATGTACTCACCATAACATTCCATGGGAGTTGTTCATCTCGCCTTCATTCTTACTGATGGGTTCGGAGCTGACTCAGCCAACTGCAAAAGCTCGAGGTCTTCAACCAGCTCGAGGCCAACTCCCTATCCCATGATGCACCTTGATCTTCCCTCAGATCTTGTTTGCTGCCAGCTGGCTACCTATGACTATTAATATGCCACTCTAAGAACTGGATAAGAGACAATACACCATAAATAAAATAGGTCTCGGACCTCAAGTAGACTGGATGGGGGTTGGAGGGTAAGAATGAAGGCAAGATGAACAACTCACATGGAACATTATGGTGAGTACATAACTTCTTTATGTGAAGTTGTTCTGTCTCACCGTTCATTCTTACTGATAGGTAGCGTCCCAAGCACTATCTTTCTCAGGTGGCTCACAGGAGAATGTTCTTCAGAACAGTGGAACCAAAGGAAGCCCTGTCCCTGGAGGCCTTGTCTACTTTGCAATGAGTGATGAAGGTATGAGGCCTTGACCAGGTAGCTGCTGCACAAATAGTATCTAATGGTAACTTAGCAGAGAAGGCTGATGAGGTAGATACAGCTCTAGTAGAGTGGGCCTTTATTTTTTGTTGTAATGAAGCATTCACTGAACTGCAAGTGAAAGAAATATAATCTGATAACCATCTTGACAAGGTGAATTTTGCCACTGGAGCACCTTTTTTTGATTCCAAAAAGAGACAAAGAGCTGTTCTGTTTTCCTGAATTGTTTGGTCCTGTTCAAATAAAATCGGAGTTGCCTATGAACATCAAGTTTGTGCAGCATGTGTTCCATCTTATTTGTGTATTTAGGGAAGAAAATGGGCAATTCAATAGATTGGTTGAGATTTGTCTCGGAACAAACTTTGGGTAAAAATGATGGATTAGTTCTGAGCGAGGCTCTGTCATTATGGAAAATCAGATAAGGAGGATTGATGGTCAAGGCCTGTAACTCAGAAATCCTCCAAGCAGAAGTGATAGCTATTAAAAATATGGTCTTCCATGAGAGATATTTCAAATCACAGGAGGAGGCTGGTTCAAAAAGAGGCAATATCATTTGAGAAAGAACAAAATTTAGATTCCATGGCATGGCTGGAGTTTTGAGGGGTGGTCTCAAATGAATAATACCCTTGAGAAAGGAGAATCGATGTGACATGATATTAGAACCTTGGGCACCAAGATGAAAGTTCGAGATTGATGCTAATTGAACTCTAATGGTAGCTGCAGCAGCTCCTTCATTAAAAAGTTTAGTCAGAAACTCCAAAACAGATGAAATTGAAGCTAGGTACGGATCAATATCGTTCTGAGATACCCATATAGAAAATCTCTTCCATTTGCTAAGATATAATTTTCTGGTAGATAATTTATGAGAGGATGTTAAAATATGTTGAGCCTCGGCTGAGAGGTTGTGAATCCTGGCTATGTTTCGAATTGGAGCAGCCAGGCTGTCAGTTTGAGGGAGTGAAGAGAAGGATGAAGAGTCCCCGATGAATGGGTCAGAAGATCTGGAACTGGGTCCAGGATCCAAGGTTCTTCCAATAGATGAGGCTGAAGGAAGGGAAATCAAATTTGATGAGGCCAGTAAGGGGCTATTAAGATTATGGTCCTTCCCAGAGTCTTTGCTTTCTGTAATACTTTGGGTATTAGAGGGAAAGGGGGAAAGGCATAAAGGAAACCCAGGGGCCAATTGTGCACCAGTGCATCCTTTGGGGAATCCCCCGGTGGGAGGATTAGGGTGAAGTAGCTGCTGCATTTCATGTTCATTGGGGTTGCAAAGAGATCACAGCAAGGCTGGCCCCACCTGTGGAAAATTCTTTCCACTACTTGTTTCTTTAGGGACCACTCGTGAGGCAAGAGAATTGCCCTGCTTAGCTTGTCTGCTATCACACTGGATTTCCCCGGGATGTGTGCTGCTATCAGAAAGCGCTGGGTGGAAGTTGCCCACTGCCAAACTCTCAGGGCCTCTCGACAAAGGAGATAAGGTTTGGTTCCTCCTTGTTTATGTACCAGACCACTGACATATTGTCTGTCTGAACTGCAATTGTTCCCAGAGGGAAAGAGTCTTGAAAGGACTGCAACGCTAGGAGTACCGCTCTCATCTCCAGGACATTTATATGCAGATGAGCCTCATGCTTCTTCCATGTGCCTTGGGCTGTTCTTCCCTGATAATGCCCCCTGCCCACCCTATCAAGGAAGCGTCCATAGTCACTGTGGCTATAGGAGTGGGTAGAACAAATGGACGGCCTAGAGTTACTTGTTGGGATGTCAGCCACCACTAAAGGTCCTTCTTGCATGTATTCGTTATTATGATTTGGTGTGACATTGGAAGTTCCTGAAAGGACCATTGAGAGAACAGGAGCCATTGTAGTACTCACATGTGCATCCGACCCAGAGGAATGGCTATGATCACCGCCGCCATTGTTCCTAGCAATTTGAGTACCATTGAGACTGGCACTTTTGTCTTTGGAAGCAGGTCATTTGTTTTCGTAAAAGACAAACTCTTTCTGGAGGAAGGATTAAGGTCATTGTGACTGTATTTAGTTCTGCTCCTATAAAAATGGTCTGTTGCGATGGCGATAAGGCAGATTTTTCTGAGTTTATGGTAATCCCCAATTGATTGCAGAGATTTAAAGTTGTGTCCCTTGCATGTATGAGTTGATGCCTGGTGGTGGCAATGTGGAGCCAGTCGTCTAGGTATGGAAACACCTGGAATCCCAAACATTTCAGGTGAGCCGTGACTGCTGCCATGCATTTGATGAACACTCTGGGGGCTGTAGTGAGACCAAAGGACAGAATGTGAAATTGATAATGACTGGCTCCAGCCAGAGGCGTAGATGATCCCTGGATGGCCTGTCCATTTTTATGTGGTAGTACGCATTATGGAGATCTATTGAGAACATTGCCCCTCTCTTGCTAAATCTCTAACACCCTACACACCTACCCATACCCTGAGATCCACAGGCCAAAACCTCCTGCATGTACACAAACCCATCCACCCAACTGGTAAACTACTACTATCCCACACTATAGCCAAACTATGGAACAATCTCCCCACACCACTACGTAATATACCTAACCACAACAATTTCAAATCCATGCTTCTCTCCCATCTCTCCTCCAAATGGGAATGTCCTTCACATACTCCCACCTAAAACTCGCACACTACTAACTCCACACCTAAATCATCATTTCTTTGCCTACTTTAACTTAATTCAGAGATCTTGCTCAGAACACCTTTTCATAAATATTTTGCATGCATGCCTCTGGCCTACCTTACTCATATTCTCAAACTTTCATAGTTTGTTTTTCTTATCCATTGTACCCATAATATTGTTTTCCTCTGTAATATTGTTAATTTGTCTCTATTCGTATGTATTTGTATGTCTGTTTGGGGCTTTTCCCCTCGGGTCTCCACTGAAAAAGGGTAATTCTTACCCAGCTGGACCAACCCGGTTAACAAATGCAAATAAATAAATAAATAAATAATTAAATAAACATCCAATTGTCTTTCCCCAGAAAAGGGAGTATTGACTGTAGCATGACCATCTGGAACTTTGTCTTTTTTACCGACTTGTTTAGTCTGCTGAGGTCTAGAATAGGTCTCCAGTCCCCTATTTTCTTTGGAACTAAAAAGAACCTTGAGTAAATTCCGGATCCTTTCTGGTCTGCTGGGACTGGTTGGATGACTCTTTTTTCCAGCAACCTTTGGGTCTCTATGGCTGCTTGTTCCCTGTGACTGGGTGGAACATCTGTGATTTGTTTCACAAGAGGGGGTGGTGTGGCAAAGGGAATTGAGTATCCTCTGGATATGATACTTTGTACCCAGCTGTCTTTTGTTACTTTTAGCCAGGCATCTGAGTACAAAGAAAGGCGCCCCCTGACTGCCTCGAAAGATGGACAGTCAGGCCTCCTCTCAGGAGTGCTGATAGGGCTTCCCAAAGAACTGATCTCTGTCACTCTGATTCTGTGGACCCCCTCTGCCGCGTGGATAGTGTCTTCCATTATTTCCCCCTCCTCTGCCTCTAGAGGGGGGTTCACATGCGTGTCCTGAAAAGATCCCTGAGATTTCCAGAATCACATGTTTCCACCACCCCCCTCCCTTTGGGGTAGGGTCTACTCGGGGTAGAAAAATGTACTCCAATGGCAGACAAAGTCCTTCCATCTTTCTCACACCTGGCAAGTGTTTCCTTCACTTTCAGTCCAAAAAGGGATGAGTTGTCAAAAGGGGTGTTAATAAAGGAAGACTTAAAGGGTTACTCAAAGGAACATAGGCACATTCAGGAATGTCTCCTAAGGGCAATTCCTGTACCCACTGCTCTGCTCATGCCATCAGCTGCGTATGACACCAGGCACATGGAAGACTTCACAAAAGAATTAAGAGTAGAGAGCTGGGAAGTTATTTTGTCAGAAACCCCCACAGCTACTGAACCCTGCAGGGTATCGCCAAATTCCTTCAGGAGATCCCTTTGTAACCTAGTGAAATATGGGAGATAGTTCAGCGATCGAAGGACAAAAGCCGCTGAACTAAACATACGCTTCCCATACCTGTCCATGATCCTGGACTCTCTATTAGGAGGATGAACAGATGTAGAAGTTTCTGATAGTTCCTTCTTGGTGGCCACTGCCACCACCATAGTATCATCAGGCACTCCTTTAGAGAGAAAGGTTTTGTCTTGAGAGCAAGTTATAAATTTATTAGTCTTCCTGGGAACAGGCTCTGTGGTATCTTTGGACTCCCATGCCTTCCGAGAGAGAAACTCAATTAACTCATCGAAGGGTGGAGACACCCAAGAGGTGATGGGTTGAGACCCAAAAGCCTTCAGAAGAACTGACTCATCATCAGTAGTGTTAAGGGATTTCCAGTCACCCCTCTGTTTAATAATTTCTAAGATATCTGCGAATGAGATATCCTCTGAGGGGGGCCGTGGGGAACCTTCTGACTCATCTAAGTCAGTATCCGAAGTGACAGATTCCTGTGGGGAGTCCAGATGCTTCCTCTTGCAAAGTCTCTTCCTGGGAACCTCTTCAGTGGGAGCGTCTGGAGAGGTCTCGGAAGAGCATGGCTCACCCAATAGGGCTTACTGAGGCTCAGGATCTCTACACTTTAATGAAGCGTGTGTTGTAGAGGTAGACACCGGTGCTTTAAGGGAGGGAGCTGCTGGTACTGATGAAGTGTTGTCAGCGTGGACAATGCCCTCCTCATGCTCCAAGTATTCAAGGGACTCTTCCAGCACCAGGACGGAGGGCTCTGAACCTAAGGTCGGAGCCGAGCTCACTTAACCCAAGGCCCCGAGAGGCAAAGTCAGAACCGACAAGTCAATTTGACTATCCTTCCTGGACCAGACCAGCAAGCATCGGCTCAGAGATCCCTCAGTCAGCACCGAAGATATCAGGGCAGTTGGGGCTGACAAACCTAATGTAGGTGTCGGCCCCGAGGGCTCCACAATCATCAGTTCCGAACTCTCTGGCTTCAAAACTTCAAGGCAGATCGGAGGAGGAACAGAAGATGGTGGGGGAACTTGTGTCAGATCCGAAGTCCCAGGGGTTGGTGCCGATAAAATTTTTGCAAGCACCGAAATCTGCAAAAGCCTCTTCACCACACAATCCACATCCAAACCAGAAAGTCTACTTTAGGCCTGAGAAGAATGTGTGGATGAAGCCACCAACTGTAAGATGGGGGATTTCAACGTAGGAGATACCGACTCCAAAGTCGGGGACCAGCTCCTAACCAAAACAATAGTCGGCTCCGCTGGCTGTGGAGCCAGTGCTGAAGCTTTACTCAACCCAGTTTTTGGAATCCATGGACTTTTTCTCATCAGATGAGATAGAGTTTCTGATGTGAAAGTGAGTAAAGATGTTTTACACTCTGTATAGGAAGAGTGTTAGGAGGAATAATGTACTACACAATAGCAGTATGCACCCCAATCATACCAAGCTTAATGTTTTAAGAGGGCAAATTTTTTGTATGATGCGTCTGCACAGTGATGATGCCAAGTTAACTTTAGCCTTGGCCACACTTAAAGAAGAATTCATTGAAAGGGGTTACACACGTGTAGTTATTGATACTCAAATTAGTGAAGCTTGAATAGAGAGGAGGGGAAGATGTAGACCCTATTTTGCAAATACTTCACCCAATGCCCAGACTAGTGTTGCAAGTGATGTAAACCCTCTAATTGGTACCACAACTGACAATGAGATGGGTATCAGGATGCCTTTGACCTTTGCAAGTAATATTTGCATGGTATGTGATGTAATTAGAAATAACTGGGATATTCTCTCGACAGTTCAAGAACTGAAAGGAGTGATAGGCCATCAACCCAACTTTACATTTAGAAACAACAGATCCCTCAAGAATCAGCTCTGCTATAGACCTTTATGCCACCAGGGTTATGTTCAGTCTGAGAGAATGGGAACTTATGCCTGTAGGAGATGCATGGCTTGTGTATGTATACATGCTGGCAGGTATTTTTCACATCCACAGCTAGGTTTTGAGACAGATACAACCTTTTATGCTGACTGTCACCCAAAAATTTTGTTTACTTCTGTTTTTGCACTGTATGCTTCTCTTTCTATATAGGCAAGACCAATAGAGCATTTGAAAGATAGAATCCTTGAGCACCTTAGAGATATCAGGAATGCTAAAGAAACCAGCGCTCTGGCTATGCATGTGGCCAAAGAAGGTTCCAACATAAGTTTAAGTTTTTTTGTTTTGGAGGTTTTACACAGTAGTATGAGAGGTGGGGACCTCAGTAATCAAACTGAAGTTGTGGAACAGAAATGGATTATATGCTCTCAGGCTGACAAGCCCTAAGGCCTGAATAGCGAAGTTTCGTTGAAACCATTTCTTAAAGCTAGAGCTCTTAAACATTGATTTGATGTAGATGCTAGTGTCGTTTTTTTTTATATATAGACATTCCTGAACAAGTCCTACATTATTTATTACAACACGGCTATTCTAGCCATTTTTGTCCAGTTATGTGACACATGGAGTTTTTATTTGTTTTTAACAGGTTTTAAGATTTTATGTACTACTACTCTTATAATCTTGTAATAATGGTCCTTATTTCCATTACATGTTTTTATATTTAGGTAAGCTGTTTAGTGACAGTATGATATGAATGGGTTAAATTTGCTTGTTAGCTAATACTATTTTTATTGGCTATTTAGTATTTAAATAGTTGTATCATTATGTTGTTCTATTATTGTATAGTCTGATGAAGTGGAGGATATCCGTGAAAGCGCTTACCCTGTTTTGGTGCTAATAAAGGTGTGTTGTGTTGGAACCATTGTGCTTTTTTACTTATATACTTTCAAAACTGTTGGTGGCAATAAATTCTGCAATTTTCAGAGCTAATTTTTCTGTGTACCTTGCAATGTGCTGTTAGATGCAATTGTTTTTTATATTGATAAAACCAAATGAAAATGAAGTTAATTTATGACCATTAAGTATGTCAGCAAAATGAGCAACATCTTACATAGAAACAGTGTAAAACGCAAAATGTAAGGCTGACATTTTAATCCATTTTATTAACTTTACCAAACAAATTACTAAGTACCTGCGGTAGTGGTGCTGTGGTAGCGTTGTCGCCTCACAGCAAGACGTTGTCGCGTTCAATTCTCAGCTAGAGCGTCTTCTGTGTGGAGGCATGCTTGAATAGGCGTGCCTTCGTTGAAGGTTGTGCGTCAGGGTAGGTAACTCGGCTCGTAAAAATCCACTACCAATCATTAGTGGACCGAAGTTCCGCTGTGGCGACCCCTAACCAGGATAAGCCGAAAGACACAACAACCAAACAAATTACTAACATACATGAGAACATGTTGGAAAAGTCATGCAAATGTATTTATTTATTTATTTACAGGTATGGTCCAACTGTGTGAAAGCCCATCTTCAGCAGAGGCCCGGGAAGAAAAAGCTCCAAAGACAATTACAAATATTTTTCATAAGCGTAAGAGACAAGCTACATACATTATCAGTGAACAGTCAATCTCAGAGATATAGCGATCAACAAATATACAAAATAAATGTAAAAAAGTCTAAACTAAGTGATTTTGCAGCTTTCTGAATCAATTCACTAATATAACCTGAATACAAGTAAAATTTGATACAGAAATGGAAACTGTTCAAATTATGACAACAATAAAATTATTTGAAATTTATACTAATTAGCTGTCTGACAAATATTTTTTCAGTCTACTATACAAAGTACTTTTTTGTAAACACTTCAACAGTTTAAGAAACAGCAGAGGACTAGCGACTCCATTATAGGCATTGTGTCAGAAAATAGGTACCAAGTAGCTAACAGAAATTTTCATTTGCAGTTTTGAACAATTTTGATTATGATCCAAGCTAACAACCTGGAATCCAAGTTGGGGTTTAAAGAACTGCAATGGCAGATTTTGCTGAATGTTGTTCAACATCCAGGATTAAATACGTTTTTAAGTTATATTAACTGTGGATTGATTATTAGTGGTTACTTGATGTTAATAATCATCTTTTTAATGGTGTTTCTTGAATTGTGTTTTTTCTGATGAAGTCTTAATATTGTGAAGATTAAAGCGCTTAACCAAATTATAAAGTTTTTGGTACATCTCCTTTTGCTTGTCCCCACCCCCACCCCGGTATTTTCTATTACATTCAGGATGTATTTTTTAACTGTTCCCACCAAAAGGTTTAAGACACAAAGCAAAAAAAAATAGTCACGACAGACACCAATGAGGAGTCCTTCTTTACAGGCAAAAAGAAGAAGAAAAAAACAGTTTAAATATGAATCTAGACTGTTGGTGTAGACAACCGAAGATCCTTACCCTTCCTAGGTATTACAACTGCTAATGCTTGCTTCTGTGAAGTAGAAATCTCCATAGGTTCTACAGCTATACTAAATAATTATACCAAATATTGAATCATTCTCTCTTCATTATTTCTCCCTAATCACATGGGGATCACTACTACCAGGGGATTTACTCACGGCTTGCCTTTTCAAAATCTTTTACACCTCTTAACATACCATTGAGCAACTGTCTACTCTTCTATGATCTTTTGTAAATCAAGACCCTGTAAATTCTCCTGAATACCCTTCTCAAATGCAACTTGGGCACTGGAAGAGCTGGGCCGGGGAATGAAAAGAAGGAGCAGACACTTGGCTTCTCCTTTCCAGAAGGGAGGGAGGACCACTGCCTGTAATCTGACATGCCCCCCAGGGATGAGGACACTGTTGTGGTCATGCAGTAGGTTGCTGTTCAACATAGTGGAGTTTGAGCTAACTAATGTTGCATGTGGTCAAACATGTGACCTCAGCAGCTTTGCCTACTTAAGGTTCCCTTCCTCTCAATGGCAAAAAAAGTCTTAGAAACATGGTGGATAGTACTGGACTGGGATAATCAATCTCCTCAACACCCTCTTTCTCTCATCACTTACATTCAGTGATGGTCTTCCAGTTCTTGGATTGGGAAGGTTTGGTCTGAAGGAATTAATTGAACAGGTCTCAGGGAGAAGTTGGAGTGGACGACTGGGGCATTGCTGATATGTAACTGCTGCAGGGGGAGGCAGAAAATTATATTGTACAGTGATAAAAATGTAAATGCCAACTGAATGTATTAGTCAATGCAGCCATGATAAAGTAAACATTCCTTACAGAGAAAACCAGTAGCTGCAATACAGTTCATTACCTCTAAAGAAACAGCAAAAATTTCTACTGTCATTTTCTCCTCAGTACTTACTTATGAGATTCAGAACATCAAGCATTCGTTTAAAAAATTTAATTACTTCTGGTAAATAAAATCAAAATTACTCATCCAATAATCCTCACCTCAATACATATTTCCCTTATCTTTCTCTAAGACACTTTGTTATCTACAATGTAAGACACAATTCCATGTTAAAAATGTTGGTGAGAAGTATATGGTGCGCATTCTTAAATATGTTATTATTACCTACACTGCATTACTGAAATGTTACTCTGCTTACATGTTTTAATCACTGTTTATGGGTATACTGCAGAGAGAGAGTGTGTGCGTGCGTGTGTGTGTGTGTGTGTGTGTATATGTGCATGCATGTGTGTGTGTGGCTACATGCGAGAGTTTGTGTATGTGTGTGTGCATGTCTGAGTGTGCACTCACATGTCTTTGTGTGTGTGTGTGTGTGTGTGTGTGTGTGTGTGTGTGTGTGTACGTGTGTGTTTATGTATGTTTTTCAGCTTCACCATGAAATAGGTTTTCATGGATCAGTATTCAATCACTGCAACCCAATTTAGTTGTTGTTGTTTGTCTTTCGGCTTTTCCCGGTTAGGGGTCGCCACAGCGGAACTCCGGTCTGCTAATGATTGGCAGTTGGTTTTTATGGTGTCGAGTTGCCAGCCCGACGCCCAACCTTCAACGAAGGCACGCCCATTCAATGCATGTCTTTCGAACGCCCACTCGACCGCGGGGAGGACATGCAGACTCCACACAGAAGGCACTCCCAACCCAAGCCAAGAATCGAACGGGAGAACCTCTTGCTGTGAGGCAACAAAGCTACTGCTGCACAACCCAATTTACTAAATAAACAAATTCTTTTTAAGTCCTTAAATCAAAATTTGCCAGTTGTGTATATAACAGTAAATTATAAATAAATACATAAAAAGGAAAGTACAGTTGTGTAAGTAAGCTTACCATAACAGTAGATGTTTGAATAACCACACTACGGTAGTCTTAGCTGTATGGGTTATGCCCTGCATAGAGTATAACAGCCTACAAGCTTCCAAAGCTAATGGGCAGCTACCATGTGCCCAAACCATCAGTCAGCTTGAGCTCAGCTGACTAAAAAGACTGGTTTGGGCACCAAACCTTTTGCAATTTCATGCCAACAGAGAAAGGGAGGCAGAACCCGGAAAGGAAAATACTAGGAACAACAAAAAATAAACACTCTGGCACAAAGAACACACCATAAAATAAGGGGGTTGGAAGAAGGGAGGGAGGGAGCAGCTGGTGCAGCAGTGGTAATCCAAACATCTACAGTTAAGTTACTTACACAACTGTACAGTGTTTATCATATTGATCACTGCTGCAGTAGCCCTAGCTTTATGGGCAGATTACCCTAGCTTAGCACATTTGGGAGGTGGAAGGAGAAGGGTTTCAGGAGCCCCTGGAGAATGGTCCTAGCAAAGACTGATCTGGGCCTCCAGAATGAATCAAGCTTGTAATGCCTTATGAAATTATATACAGAGGACCATGTTGCTGCTAACAGAATACTTCTAGAATCTAACCAGTTCCAAAAAAACATAGATGAAGCCAAGGCGCTGGTAGAGTGGGTCTTGACCCCTGCCTGGAATAGTTTTGTTGTGGTGAGTATAACAAAAGGTAATAGCCTTAAACAACCGTTTGGAAATAGTCTGCTTTGACACAGGTTACCCCTTCTTCTTATCTTGATAAGAAATGAACAACTGATCCGAAAATATGAATGATTTAGTTCTGTGAAGCTAGTACCGGAGTTGTCTGTGGACATCCAAGGTATGGAGTATCCTTTCTCCCTCATTTTTGGGTTCCAAAAAGAAAATGGGGAGAGGGATAGTTTGGCTTAATGTAAACTTGGATACCACTTTAGGCATAAAAGAAAGATCAGTTCTCAAACAAACCAAGTCTCTGTTGAAAATTAGATAGAGCTGACTCTCCATAAGAGCTTGCAACTCAGAAACCCCCTCTTGCAGAGGTCAGAGCATCAGCATTGCTCCTGAAACTGTTTCCATGTCATGAACCTCAAGTCAGCCAGGTTAGCTGGTTCAAATGGAGCAAGTGTTAGCTTCTCTAACACAAAGTTAAGATCCTGATGAGGGGCCACTTGTTTCCGTTGAGGCCTCTTATGCAAAACCCCTTTCAAAAATATTCTGAGTTGAGAATGCATTGAAAGAGGAAGATCCATGGGCAGACATGCTGAAATGACCAATAAATGAACCTTGACAGAGGAGTAAGAAAGGCCATAGGAAAGAAACTCTCACAAATATTGTAAAATCACAGAAAAACTAGCCCTGAACAGATGGTGTTTATTTTGTTGGCACGAACAAGAAAATATTTTCCATTTACTAATATATGATTTTCTAGAAGAAAGCTATCTTGCCTCCATTAGTACCTGTTTCACATCCTCAATAAACAGGTGCCTAAGGAGAATTAAGACCCTTCATCCAGGCAGACAATTGAAGTTGATCGGGGTAGGATGTAATAAACACCCCATCTTGTGTGAGTAGATCTATTCTGTAAGGCAACTTGTAGCAATTGCCCCTGGCTTTTTCCAAAAGAAGGGAGAAGCACTGTTGCCTGGGCCAGAAGGGTGTCATCACAATGATCTCAGGGGATTCAATCTGAATCTTCAGATGTACCCTGGACATCAATGGAAAGGGTAGAAAAGCATACAGGAATATTCCTGTTCAATGAAAGGAAAAGGAATCTACCATCCAGGCCTTCCTGCATGGAGTCCTGGAGCACAAACTTGCCAGCTGATTGTTCAGAGAGGAGACAAAGAGGTCTACTTGAAGAACTCTCCACAGATGGATCAAATCTTGGAAGATCCCCTGATCTAGTTTCCATTTGTGAGGGTCTACTATTGTCCTACTCAGCTTGTCTGCCACACAGTTTTGCTATGACAGAATGGAGAATGCCTGTAAGAGTGAGATTGTGCTGTGAAGCTATATCCAAAGCTAATCTGGCTAGCCTGCAAAGTGAGTCCGGACTAGTTCCCCCTTGCTTGATGGTGTACCATATGACTGTGATATTGTTTTTAACAACTTGAAGAGGTCCAAGTGACAAAAAAATGATTCATAGAGTCGAGTGCCTTCATCAGGGCAAGCATGTATTTTATATTTATGGGCTTGCATCTGTCTTTGGTGTCCCACACACCTTGCACTTTTATCTCTCCTGAAACTGCTCCCCAAGTGAAGTACAAGGCTTCTGTGATCACTGACTGCTTTGGAACAGGAACGGAGAAGTGATCACGCTTTTGATGAACCCTAGCACTGGGATTTGAAAAGACAGCAGATGTTGACACTAGGACCAAACAGACTTCAGATACCACTGTAACTTTCTCATTTTGAGTTTTGTCAAGGGGCATCATTAAAATCCCAGATGGCGTGCAGTGACTGGAGTCTAAGTGGAAAACTATAGAAACAGATTTAGATATAGATCTATTTGTCCTGTGGAAGAAAAACTGTCTGAACAGCGATGTCTATCTGAGTCCCTGGAACACAATCCTGTGTGAAGGAGTCAAAAAAGACTTTTGAATGTTCTCTCGATACCCCAGCTTTTGTAAGAGACCTCGCACCCCAGTGAGAGATTCCTAACACTTTGAAAAACACAGTATGGAAAACTGTGGACACCATGTAGCCTGCAATGAACTATAACTGGAGCTAGACACTTTGTGAACATTCTCGGTGCAGTGGATAGTTCAAAGGGCAAGGCAGAGAACTGATAATGTGATCCAAACACACAAAACCTTAAAAAACACCTGAAGTCTGGATGAAAAGGGATGTGATGATAAGCATCTTTTGAAACTAATGTTACCAGGAAACTTGAATTAAGAAGAAGAGATAACAGACTGTAAAGTGACATCATTCTGAACTTGAACATTATCACAAACAGGTTTAGGAAAGAAGGATCCAGAACTGGTCTCCAAGTATTTTCTTTCTTTGGAACTAAAAACATTTTTAAATAAAAGCCTTTCCCCACCTGGGAAGGAGGAACCAGTTCTATTACTCCCTGGGACAGTATGTGATGAAGGACAGGAGGAAATAAAAGAGTCTAGTCTGGGGAATGAAGAATTACTTCCTAGAAAGGAATAATTTCCTCCCACTGCCATATGTAACCTTGATGAATGATCTTCAGAGCCCATTTGTCTGAAACTCTCTGTTGCCAAAGAGAAAAGTGGATATTAAGACTTTCTGAATGGAAAGATGCCTGCCAAGATGGGGTGGGGTGAACAGGATCCCTTGAATAGTCATTCAGACTTATTGGACTGTTCTTCATTTTGGGAGTTTCTTGAATTCTTATTTGGAACTCCCTTGCCATTTCTTATTAAATGTCTGTTTACCTGCATTTTGTTGAGACTTTTTATTTTGTTTTTTTTTTGCCAAAATTGGACGAAGGGTTAGAGAATCTCTTAGAAAAACTGAAAAAGGAAGGCTGAAAAAAATCACATCTATATCATATTATTGCATGATGAAAAAAAAGACTGAATGCTCTTTCATCGAACCGATAATATCGAAACAACAAAAAAGTGAATACACGGAATGCTCCGCAAAAAAAAAAGTTTAAACCCTACTTAAATATACTAACTCTGAGATCGCACCATAGTGGAGGAAATGGCAAAGTCCCCAAAAAAAATCGATGTTCAGTGACTTCGCTATTTTCTCCTTTCGACATTATCAGATCAATGAAAGAACGTTCGCTCTTTTCATTGTCCAATAATGTGATATAGACCTGAAAAATCTTAGAGATTCCCTGTAACAACTTACCCCTTTCATCACACTCTGATCACCTCTGCAGCACAGGAACCAAAAACTAAATGTTTATCTAAAGGAGAATTTAAAACCTAATTTTTTTGCATCATCTGGGAGGTTCAGAGAATACAGTCAGGCAATCTTCCTCAAAACAGTTCCAGTGGCCATAGTCCTGGAAGACGTATCAACTGAGTTATACAGACACTGCAAACAATGACTAGTGACTTTTTCAACTGAAGAAACTAAATTATTTAAAGCAAATGCAGATTTTTCCTCACAAGAATAAAATGCAGACAAAACATTTCATATGCTTTAACAAGTAGTCAGAACAAACTTTAACACATAAGCTTGACAATTCAAAATTCTGAAGATCAAAGTTAAGAAGCATAAATGTTTTTCCTATACTTATCAATAATCTTCCCATTTAATTAGAAAGAATAGGACTGAAATCAATTAAATTTTAGCAGCAGTAGATTAAAGATATAACTGGCGGGTCAGGTATGAGAAAAGTTTAAACAAATTTAAAAGACTGAGGAACTTTATACATCCTCTTTGCCTTTTTAGGGGCAGCTGGCGGAGTATCAGGAAAACTGTAGGCAATGATACACACATCCTCCAAAGCTGAAACAAAGAGAGGAATGGGTGAGGATGCTAGACATTCCTTCCATACAGCTCATAGCATTTTCTGTGAGACTGAGAAACCTCAGCATTCTCCATCTAAAAACATTAGCACATTATAAAAACTGCATCAGAGAAAGAGAAACACCCACAATGAGAATCAGAAACTGAGGTCTCCTCTAAGTCTGTATCAGAAATCTGAGGAGAAAACCCTGTACGTGTCCCTTCATCCTCCTGACTACATTCAGAATCTTGAATCTCTTCAGAAAAAGAGATGTCCTTCTTTCTTTTCCCAAAAGCCACCTTAGAGGAAGAAGAATCAATATCCTGAATTAAACCCTGAGCCAGACGCAGTAAACTACCCATGTCTAAGTAAATTATAGCAGGAGCAGATATATGTTTAGTTTTCTGCTTCTTTTTGACAAGAAAAATGGGGACAAAAGTATTATTAATGGCAGTCACAGCTTCCCCAGGGATAGGGACAACATTCTGACAAAACAAAAAAGTCTTCCCTGTTTCCTCTCCCAGGACCGAGAAGAGTGACTCTGCACTGAAGGAACCCTAACAGCCACAGAGGACGTGGTTACCCCCAGACCATAGTGGCTATAGGTACTACACCAGAGGGATGAAGGTAAAAGATGAGTAGTCTGAGGAGCCAACAATGTCCACAACAGAGTCACCTACGTGCGCCTGAGGTACTTGCTAGCCTGCTGTGGTGGCAAAGGCCGCTTGCTTAACTATTCTTTTTGCGGCTGGTAGAACAACTGACACCAGTATTTTGTTCTATGGTTAAGCCAAAAATGGTGCCTCTTTTCTGGAGAAAGCAAGCGGCAAAAGACGGTAAAAATTAAATCTTTAAAAGTCATTTTTGTCACACAAAAACATGCAAAAAGCACTCATTCCCTCCAGTACAGCTCTTTTGAGTAAAATGTATTTCTGCTTTTGCTGGTTAGGGGTTGCCACAGTGGAACTCCGGTCCTCTAATGATTGGCAGTGGATTTTTACAGTGACAAAAATGACCAAGGCCACACCCCTCGTGTCACCTGTAACCTCACCTATTTCCTCCCCTCTCCCACCCACTTTTTGCCCATTTTGTGATGTTGTTGTGACATCAGCTGATGAAGAACGCCCTCTTTTTCAGTTCCTGATGTCTGCTTTCTGCTGATTTACTATGCTTTTCTGTATAAAAGCGTAGTAAATCCACCGATTTAACAAACTCCGAAAGTCTGTTTCCCTTTTTGAAACAGAATACCGGAGTTTGTACAGTGTTTTCCAGACTATTGGACAATTAGTTTGATTTCCAAATAGTCCAGAAAAAAAGTGGATAGGTGGCAACCCTAATTTAAAACAATGCAAAAAACAAATACAGTTTAAATACTTATACCAAATTGCACATAATATTAAAACATTTGTTAAGAATAGATTATATGACAATGATTTAACAGAGAAATTTTAGATAGTTTATAGAGAAATTAAAGTGAAGTTAATATAATACAAGCAGGAATTGCAATACAAAGTGAGAGAAATGCAGGCTAATGGCATATTTAGAGAGAAGGCCAGGGGAGAGAAAGTGAAGTAAGAAAGTGAGTGAGGAAAGGAGAATATGGAGCTGTAAGGTATAAATACGTATTTGTCCACATTTAGGGATATATTTTATGCTGGTGTTGAGCAAGAACAGAGCCAATTTCTGGCTATGAAGTCTTTTAGAATGTTTTGAAGGATAGGAGGGAGGGTATTGACCTGATGGATAGAGAAAAGGCATTACAGGCCTTAGCAATGTGGTACAAATTCAGACAATGCACAGCAGATATGATAGGTCTGCGGACAGACAGGAGTTTTTGGTGATTGGATAATAATAACCAACTGGGAATATAGTTGTATAGAATGTTATTTAGTGCTGTAGAAGCAAATGGATTCTAGATAATTTTATAGGTGGTAAGAAGCTGTGTATGTTAGGCGATGTGATAGTTCTAACCAAATTAGGCTTTTTAGTGCTATACAGTTATGGGTCCTGAAATGGGTATTTGCAGCAAATTTAGCAACTTTGTTATAGCATTGCTCAAGTTTTGATATTTGTGATGCCTAAAGTTTAGTAAGGATGGAAGCAGCATAAAAAAGTGTGAGGAGGAGATAAGTAGCGGCAAGTGTGGCTTTAGTTGTGTTGGTAAGAAAGATTTTTGGCTGTATAAAGCATCCCTAGCAATTTTGTAAATGCAGGTTGAAATTAAGATTATCTTGCACTATCATCCCTAATAATTTACTACGAGAAGTGACTTCAGTGGTTGTATTACCATGGGAGAGGACTTTAAATTTTGTTTTTTCGTGGGAGAAGGATTTGAGGGGAAAAGTAGCAGTTTATTTTTTTTTAAGGTTGATCGTGAGTTGTGAGTTACAAAGTCATGTTTCAGTTACTGTTAAAGCTTCCTGAGTATTTTTTTGAGTTATGCCACATTATCAAATGTGCAAATAAGTGTGGCGTCATCTGCGTACTATATTAGGGAGGTCTGTTGTGTGGATGTATGGAGGGTGTTGGTGATAATGTTAAAGAGAAGGGGACCAAGGATACAGCCTTGTGGTACACAGATGGTGATTGGGAGGTATGGAGAGAGGGTGGAGTATCATTTTACTGACTGATACTTGTTGGACAGGTAGCTTCTGAACCATAGAAAGTTGGGATGAAAGAGGCCTAATGAGGACATTTGAAGTAAAAGTTTGCTGTGACAAACTGTGTCAAAGGCTTCAGACACGTCTAGCAATAAGAAGGAGACTAGTTTTTCATTATCATTAGCTTTATTGACAATATCCATATGTATAAGTGCAGTGTTAGTACTATGGGAAGGATGGAAGTCATGTTGTGTGGGGGACAGGAGTTCTTCCTGCAGGAAATAGTTTATCAACTGTTCTTGAATACATTTTGCAAGTATTTTGGAGGGGTGGGAGTAAGATTGCTATAGATCTAAAGTTAGTTATGTCTGTTGAATTTCTTCCTTTATGCAGAAGGATAATGTGTGAATTTTTTTCCAGAGAGAAGAAATATGGGGTTCCAGGAATAACCTATTTATAAGGAATGAGACAGGGTAGGCAATGCTACTGGCTGCTATTTTAAGGTCTTCACTTGAAAGGTCATCAACTGAAGTAGAGCATGGTTTGAGTTTGTCTAAGAGCAGTTTTATATAGGATATGGCACAGGTGTGAAGGTGAAAGTGGATGTGGGGACACATGGCTGCTGGACAGGGTTAGGATTAGATGCTGGGGAATCCTTGGTTACAAATGCTATACTATATATGAATTAAGAGTTTAATTCAAATGGGGTGAGAAGTGATGAGTTAACGGGAAAGGGGTTAGGGTTGAATTTGCTGCTGGGATGTTAAATTTCCTTAATAGCTGCCCAGAATTTTTGAGGGTTGTGTTTACTATTATTTTGAAAGTTAATATAGTATAGTTTTTTTTGTCTTCATTAATTTCCTTTTTAGTATGACTGTGAAGCATTCTGAAGTGATGTTTTATATTTTTTTATTCTTTCCATGCCTTTTCTCTGCCCTGCATTAGCATTCTACTCTTTTTGGATAGCCAAGTTACATTATTTGGTTTTAGTCTCTTCCTTCTAGGAGGTGCAAGGCAATTTAGGACATTCAGGAAAGTTGTATTGAATTCATTTACAGTATTATCTAAGCAGAGGGTTTTTAGGAGGTTCCAGTTCATAGATGATAAGTTAGTAATGAACATTTCTGGGTTAAACTGGGAAAGGTTATGTGTTGTTTTATAAACCTGCTGTTTAAGTGGATGTGTGAGATGTCTGGTTGTATAGACTGGGAGATCATTGAGACAGTCAGACATTGTACCTGAGGTGGCCTATTTGCTAGTCTGATACAAGGATCCAGTCTAATAGGGAATTTGATGTCCTGCTACAATGAGTGGGGTTATAAATTAGTTGTGTGAAATCAAATAAGTTCATGCTAGACGTAGGGGAGTTAGAGTTTATGTCCAACCAACTGACATTCATATCACCTAGTAGCATAATTTCTTGTGGAATTGTTATGGATATCCAATGTAGGATATCTTCTAAAATAGCTATATTGTCACGAGGAGGGATGTAAAGAAAATAAATACATATTTGTTTATAGTTGCTTAATTTCTGGAAAGTTACAAGCAGCTTTGCTGAACTGAATTTTGGTATTGGTTTGTTGTAGAAGAAATATATTTGTTTGGAAATATTAAAGCAATACCACCACCTTTCCTCTTTATATGGTCATTATGGATGATGATATAGCCAGGAGGTGTAATTTCAGTTGTTTATGCTGGATTTAAGACAAGTTTCAGTTACAGTGAGAATATCAGGTTTATGATGGGTAATCCAGGCAAGTAGGTCAGAATTTTATTTCTTACGCTTCTAACATTTATGGCAGCAAGAGTTAGATTACTGGGGCTGGGAGTTGACCATTGTAGGGTTAGAGTAGTGTGTGGAAGAGACCTGTCTTGATGTTCATCGTGATAGGTAGAGCCAGGATTAGTGTGAATGTCTCCTCCTAGTAGGATTTTAGCATAGTGGGGAATTATCGATACTTGTATTTTGGAGAGTATTTTTACACCTAATTTTATTTTGATTGGAGTTGAAATGGATTTAATCGGTCTGTATTTGGAGTAACGGTGAGGGACATCATTAAATAAGTTTGGTGCATGTGAATGTCTCCTCCTAGTAGGATTTTATCATAGTGGGGAATTATCAATAATTGTATTTTGGAGAGTATTTTTACACCTAATTTTATTTTGATTTGAGTTGAAATGGATTTAATCGGTCTGTATTTGGAGTAATGGTGAGGGACGTCATTAAATATCTTTGGTGCAATGTGTGGAGAGTGTAGAGAGGAAGTATGAATAGGTGGTTGGGACAGAGTTGGATATGTTGAACTCTATTATAGAGTTGTGGTAGGATGAGAGATAGCCCAACAGCAGGAGACAAATAGAGGATAAGCTGAGTAGTAGCCTGATTAAGTAAATGTATCGATATGTAACAGCTGGCAGGTAGGTGGGGAAGCAGGGATCAAGAAGGAAAATGAAGTGGCAGGATAGAAGGATATTTTGTGGTGGTGGAGTCTGAAAGCTGATAAAGGGTAGGTAGGAAAGAAATCTTTTCTAAGAAGGAAGAGAGTTTGGTTGTCCGTGTATATTCTCTATAATGTAAGGAATAGGGGGGGTTAAAAGGATAAAGATTAAGAAAGCAGGTAAAGTAGGAAGTAGTGAGAGTTTATTTGGCAACAGTAGAATATACAATGTAGAACAGATAGGTGCCATTAGGAAGGGGTGTGACTATGAATGCATATAGAGCAAAGCAGTATGAGAGGGAGAAAGGTAGTTGGAACTGATGCCAAAATATTAAGTGAAAGTTAGGAATTGGATAAAAAGAAACAGGAGTGTTTTTATGATAGTAGTAATGTTGTTTATGTGGGTTATGGAACAGGAGTCACAAGTGTAATGTGTGAAGGACGTATAACAGTAGAGTATAATTACAAGGAAAAAAAACATTTGCAGCATGTTATGGAGGTAAAAAAGTATGATCCATCAAATAAACAGAATCAATCTAGCAAGTCTTACATTTAAGTATAGCTATAATAACAAGTTAACTTCTGTATCTCATTTCATATGTAAATTAGATGAATTATAGAAACAGAGAGAGACTCATCAAAACACAACAGGACAGTTGGTTTCAATGAAAACACAAATAAGTAAAGATACAGGACAGTTGGTTTCAATGAAAACACAAATAAATAAAGATACAGGACAGTTGGTTTCAATGAAAACGCAAATAAATAAAGAAACAGGACAGCTGGTTTCAATTAAACAAGTAAACCAAAATGCTCCACTAACCATAAGATATATGTTACTGGGAACCCCTCCTGTATTCATATCATTCACTATAAAAAATTATGCTGGGTAGGTCATAGGGCTGCTCTTTTACGTCAACCTCAAAAGCATGCTAAAACATATTTTTGGACTCCAGCAAAGTCATCTTCACTGTTTCCCGCTCATTCATACCATTTAGCTTCAAGCTTCATAACAAAAGGGACCTTAATTATACCAACATACTGCATGTTCTCTGCAGTCCACTTTAGAAGAATAAAGTAATTCACACATCCACTTTTTGTTCCAACTTCCAGCAGTCAAAACTTGAAGTAATCCAAAAGTTTCTTCCTGTACCATTTCAGTCATTTGGCCTTTATCACAGACCTTCTTCTTGTCGGTCCTCTAATCCCCTTATCAATTTTCACTGCTTTTTCTGGTACTCTTACCTCCATTCTCATCACTAACACTATGTGGATTCACTACCGCGACCATTTATTATCTCTACACTTACTATAATCTTGCCCCAGCTTCCTTTGTCCTTAAATCTTGCAGAGCTGCCATCAATTACTACCTTGCTAAGTGCCAGGAGGTCTTCCAACGGCCCACAAACATCTGCAGTTATTCTAATGACATGTCCTTCCTCTTAGCCTTTTTCCAGATTAGTGAGTTGTCAGGGGATTTCCAATTTTCTTGTCAATTTATTCCACCACTTATTCCTTGGGGGCGAATTCATGTTTCATCACCCTTACAAAACTTCAGCACCCAAGTCAGAGTCAAAGTAACACCGAGATTGACAAACTCCCACATGCAGCATTACTACACCCACTCAAGGACCCTTCCTGACCTCAACAGAACTCTTCCTTCTTGAAGGGCAGTACTACAGGGCTTCTGCTTTCTGACCATTCTTTACCAACTGACTGACAGCAACATCTTTCCAGCAGAGACTCTTGAATTTGTGCATACATCATAACATTTATCAAGATTTCTCTGTCTCACATGAATGCATCCTAACACTTATCAAGGTTTTCCTGTCCCACTACTTTCTCACCCCACTCTATGAACTCAATCTGCATACACATCATTTAAAGAAGGTGGTCTCAGGAATGGCACAACGAACTTCATATAATAATCGTGTATGCCCATTTCAAGAGTATTTTCTAGAACTCTTATCATCCTTAGTTTAGACTGTTTGGTCTTATTCTGCATATCATCCATTAAAAAAAAATCTGACTGTATTCTGAAGGAAAGCATGTCAGTATGTTGTTTCTGTGTACTTTATTAACACTATTTGATGGTTTTTTTTTTCTTTTTTCTTTTAGTCTGGACACATTCTGCTCTGAGAGTCTCTTATGTATTCTTACTTGGTGAACTATGACTTTAGGTCTTTAAGTCTCAAAAATGATATGGTATCTAGCAAAGTCCAATGTAATGCTGAACAATACAGATCCAGAGGCTCTACAACTGGGCCAGTAAGAATCTCTAAAAGATCTGTTATCACCCTCAGGCTGAGAGAATCCTTCCATAATATCTTTAGTGAGTAGCATAAGACACTGAACCCCAAGATACAAGGAAAGGGAAGAAAGTCTACTGGGAGGGGGTTTTGTAACAAATGCCTAACAAATAGAACAAGATGTATGGGCATGAGAAGCACCGAAGCAAAAAAGACACTTATTCTGCGATCTCTATGGGTAATCTGTCTCACACACTGGCATTTACTCTTCCTGGATGATTAACCCCAAAGAACACAAAAAACTAGAAAAAACAAAATCCTCAATGGGGCATTTAACTTGCAAAAATAGCAAAGAGGCATAGGAAGTCACTGAAGAATATAAATGCGGTCAACTGTCAGAAAATGGACGCAGGTAAACAGACCGACAGTGTAAAAGATACATTCTGACTGGCAGCAAAGAAGTTCTGTTTTCGGTAGGCCTGAATGTCACCTTTATGCCATACATTACACAGGGAGTGTATGATGATGTTCAGCATACCTTTTAAATTCAGTAGTCTTTGGAAGACTGGCTGGATGTTCGGCTTCCGCAGCAGGGACTCCCATATAGTTAAGAATACTGCAGCAGTGAATGTAAGGACATCACCAGTTCCACTTGAACAGATGAGATACTAAGAAACTTAATTTGTGTAATCAAAAATGGCCTACTATACCCTCTTTGCATACATTCTTAATAGAACAAAATCAGGTTCTTCCATGATATCTGTAAGCAGTTTACTGTAGTCCTGTTCCACAAGGGAGGAACTTTCACAGGTCCCAGTAATTACAGGCAGATCAGCCTCATAAGCATATTGTTTAAAGTGATGGACAGAATCATTGTGTAAATAATTCAGACAGATACAGGAAACCTCCATCTCCATGACCTAATCCAGCATGATTTTGCCAAAGGTACAACTTATATGTTTAACCTCAGATTGTTTGAGTGTGCGCAACTACCATGGATGTAGGTTGATCTGTCCATACAGCTTGCCTTGATTTGTATAAAATGTTCGACACTATACTTATAATAGAGTCATATACAAACTCAGGGATCTGAAGCTAAATGAAAATGCAAGAACATGGGTCCACTAATGGCTACATGGTCTTAAACAACAAAAAGGAACAGGAGGACTTCTATGTCACCAGTACAGTGTGTCCCTGAAGGGTCCATTCTGGAGCCACACCTTTTTGGCATCTTTTTCTCAAATATCAAAAATGATTCCATTATCTGACTTATCCAAACTGTAGACAACTAGAAACTTCAAAATGTATTTATTTTTATTTTATTTTACATTTGTTGACCGGGCTAGTCTAACTGGATATATGTCCATTTGTAGTAAAGGCCCGGGGAGATAAGCTCCAAGACAGAAACAAAAAACAACAAATAACAAATAACATCAGTCATATAAACAATGCATATTGCAGGTTAACGGAGAATTTTCAGAGAGGGCAAAAATCATAACAGTGCAAAAATGCAGGTATAATACAACATACAGGTACAGTACATAATAAAGAAAGAAGGCAGGTTATTGTATAGTTATATTAATAAAGAGTTCTCCCAATAATAAGTATCCACAGAGAATGGAAATAATGTAATGTAGAGGGAAATGGTAATTGTAGTTAATAAGGAAGGTAGAACTAGTTAATGAGAAGTATAAGGTAGGCAGAGCCTAGTTAGAAAAGATAGATGACTAGTCAGGTTTAGTACAGGAGCATAACCAGTGTGTTCTGAGGAAACGTTTCAGTCTGTTTTTGAAGAGTGATAAAGAGGCAAGTGAGGAGAGGTCACTGGGGAGAAGATTCCAGGACTTTCCAACAGTATTAGAGAAGAGAGAATCTCCAGCCGTGTTGTTAGGTTTAGAGGTGTGTACAAGAAGTTTGTTTTATGAACGTAAGGACTTCAGATTGTTATAGGGGGTGATGAGGGTAGACAGAATAGGAGTGTTGGAAGGCTGATAGAGAGTCTTATGGGGAATGGTTAGTTGGTGGAATCTAAGCAGGTTTTGTAGTTCAAGCCATCCTAGCTGCTTTATATTAATGCAATGGTGGGTTCTAAATGGGTTGCCTGTAGCAAATCTGGCAATGTTATTGTAGGACATTTCCAATTTGTTGAGGTTATTCTTAGATAGATTAGTAAAAATGGGTGAGGCATAGAGCAGTGTAGAGATTAGATGAGGTTGAGCAATAGTAGTTCTGGCTGTAGGTGAAAGGAAGGGTTTAATCCTGTAGAGAGAGCCAAGTTTTTTTGTTGACAGTTTTTATAGTATTGTTGATATGGATGTCAAAGTTCAGGCTGTTGTCAATGGTGATACCAAGTAGTTTGGTAGTTGAGTCTGGTGATATAATGGTACCATTAGTGGATGTAACTGAGAAATCAAAAGGAGAGGACTATTAAGTAGGATTGAAGAGGAGGAGTTTAGTTTTTTTTGGGGGGGGGGGTTCAAGAGAAGGCAATGATGTGTGAACCATTGTTCAGCTGTGTTAAATACCTTTTGGGTAAGAGAGTGAAATTCAGAAGTGGATGTGGCTGAGCATATAAGTGTGGAGTCATCAGCATATTATATGCATGTGGCTTGGGGAATGGCTAGATGAAGGTCATTAATAAATATGGAAAAAAGGAGAGGGCCTAATATGGACCCTTGAGGGACACCAAGATTAATGGGCAGGTGGGTAGATAGAGTGTTGTGCCATAATACAGCCTGTTGTCTTTTATCTAAGTAGGACTGGAACCATTTTATGGAGAGTGCATCTAATGACAGGGATTTGAGGATATTTATGAGAATCTGGTGATTTACCACGTCAAATGCTTTAGACAGGTCTATAAATAGTGCAGAGGAAAGCTTATTAAGGTTGCGTTCTTTGTTAATGCAGTCAGTAAAGGAAAGAAGGGCGGTGGTAGTGCTGTGTGAAGGTCTGAAACCATGTTGACAGCTGGAAAGAAGTTATTATGGATTAGGTGGTCGAGTAATTGCCTCTGGATGCATTTCTTCATGATCTTTGCCAAAGGAGAAAGAAGAGCAATGGAATGGTAGTTTGAGAGTTCAGTGGAGTGTCTACCTTTATGGAGGGGATAATATGGGAGACTTTCCATAAGCTAGGGATGTGACTTTCGCTAATAGTTCTATTGATCAGAATGGAAATGGGGTAGGCAATAGCCTTGGCTATATCTGTAGATATTCAGCAGGTAATTGGTCTGCTGAGGGAGAGCAGGGTTTTAGTTTTTGGATAAGGGTTAGAATATATGTTGTTGGGACAGGTTGGAAGAGAAATGGAGGGGGTGGGGTTGAGTTATAGGAAGGTAAAGTGAAGCTATTAGGTGATAGCTGACTAGCTAGTATTTAGATAGCATCAGTAAAAAAAGTATTGAAGGTATTGGCTGTATGCATGGGATTTTCCTGGTTTGTATTTTGAGGGTTTGGTGTAGTGGATTGACCTGGATGGAGTAATTGGTTAATGCTTGCCCAGACTTTTTGAGGGTTGTTATGGTTAGCTTGTTGAAATTGTAGGTAGTAGTTTCTTTTATCAGAAAGTGCAGCTTTCTTCGTGTCATTTCTTAGCTGTCTAAAGGTTTGTTGGTCTACAGGGTTCTTAGTCATTCTCCATTTGGCCCAATATTTATTTCTGAGATGGATTTTGTGTATGGTTTCTTTTGAAAGCCATGGGGCAGATTTGGTTTTAATTCTAATCAATCAGGTTGGAGCATGGTGGTTAAGAATGGAAAGGAAGTTAGAATTAAAGTATTTAACGGCTTCTTCTAAAGGTAGGTGTCTTAAGGGAGACCAATTGCATGCTCTTAGTTCCCTTTGGAAGCGATCAGGGTTAAAGTTCTTTTTGGATCTGATATTTCTGATAGTGGTTGGAATGGGAGCATTGACTTTATGCCTGATGATGTACGTAAGTGAATGGTCACTTATATCATCAGGGAAGGTTCCAGAATCATATATGTGAGAATCGTTGTTTATGAGAATCCAGTCTAATATGCTTGCTTTCTTGTTAGGTTTATTTATCCTGGTGGGGGAGGTAGGTTTGAGAAAAAACATATAGGTTAATGTGGGTGGTAGGGAGGCTGCTACTATAGCTATTCCAATCAATGTTTATATCACCTAGGATTATGGTTTCTTGGGGCAGGTGTTGGGATAGCCAACAAAGGATATTTTCCATGGTGGCAATGTTAGTACCAGGAGGTAGATACATACAGATAATATAGATGGATTTGGCATTGTTAAGTTGAAGTTTGGAGATGAGAATTTCTGCATTGGAATCTAGAGGTGGTTTACAGTTGTACGTGGTTAACTGTAAGCCATATTTAAATAGAAGAGCAACCCCACCACCCTTCTTGGCTACTTGCTCAAGTCTCAGGATATTATATCCAAGTGGGATGATTTCATTGTCTTTGGTTACAGGTTGTAGCCATGTTTCTGTTAAGCAGAAAATGTCAAAGGAGTAGACTTCTAAGAGAGCTTGGAGTTGAGTTACTTTGTTGTTAATGCTACGTATATTAAGATGAGCTACTAGGAGGGAGTTTGATGGTTTAGTAAGGGAATAAATAGTTGACTGATTGTGGTTATGGAGAGTGATGGGAGTTGTTATTGGGCCTGGGTTTGCGTGAATGTCACCATCCTTTAATGAGGAGTAGTCCTAGACAGCTTGGGTTAGGGAATCTGCTGTATAGAAGTAGAGATTTCCTGAGATTTAGAGTGTTATGTTTAATCTGTTAACGTGTTAATGTGTTAAGGTAAAATGTTAACCTTAACCCCACAGACACCACCTTCCTGCAAGAAGCACTTCACATTACTTATCATTGGTGCAATAGAAATGACTTTGCCTACAATGTCAAAATATGCATCTCTATTGCATTTGGTAACCCATGTCCCAAACTCACACCAACTTTATATACAGCAACTAAAACTCCATTTGGTTAATTTACCTGATGGTCAACTGCAAACACATTCATGTAGTCTACTCATCCTATGGGTTAATTGATGTGTAGCAGTATAATGTGGCAGAGTGAGACTGTGTGGATCAGTGGGGAATGTGGAAGTTCACCTTTTCCTCCCACTGTTGTGTGACCTTAGAGTTAGAACATAAAGACATTTAAGGGTATGTGTGGGGAAGGGGGGCTTGCCCCATGCAAAAACAACCTTTTAGGAGTTCAGTGAATGGGCAACCAGTGTAACAGGATTCAATTACATTTCCAACAATCACTGATTAAATAACCAAGAAATTGAAGCGGTGCAGATAATGACCTTTCATTTCATACCCATATCGCAACTACTGTCCACAAACCAAAAAGGTCTGCCCATCTGATCATCTGGGGGTTACATAACCTACTCACAACCACTTTGTGTAACTGGAAAGGTACAAAGATTCCTTACAGACAACTGAAGGGCTCCAAGGCTTGTCTTATAGGAGGACTGCAGCAATACTCCCTCTTCTCTGTATCTGACTGCCTTCTCAGAAGAGATCTATGCCATCATACGAATCATTAAAGGACCCTTTAATATTTAAAACCCTTTGTTTAGAATACCCCTGTTGGCCTAAATGCAAGAGAACATTCAGCCTCAATAAAAATTAATCTCAGCCATACCATGAAAGGGGACAAGTTAATATCTCAAATGTATAGAACAACCCTTCCTGTCAGTTAAACTTGGCCCATTGATTCATACCTTCAAGAAGGAATTGGAAGCCAAAGGACGCCCTTAGGATCTACAATCAGCCCCAGCAACACCTGAGGAAGTCCGGAGGAAGGAAACAAGCTGGTAGATCTGACACGGATGTAGAGCAGTAAGGACTGGACCAATGAAAATGATGTTCCAATGAGGAAAAGGAACTGGATGATTACATCAGCACCCAAAAGTTCTAACATGAATTCTAGTATACCAAGTTTCCTCAGTGGTCAATAGGTACTGAGTTCATTCACCAAACCAATGAATTTCTCTACATCTTGGTGTAGAAGGAAATAATATCTGAATTTTTCTGGGTGCCCAACTGAATTTTTGTATGTCTGTTTTTTTTTTTTTACCTCAGTCATAGTTGAAAAGAGTTTTCAGATCAGAAAACCTACATGAATAAAAAGTAAATAAATACATAAAATATGCAAGCCCTGTTCCTGTCTCCCACAGTTGCATAACTTAACCAGTTATACTGCATTCCCTCAATGTAACTCCATTTGTAAGCAATGTTGTGGCTGCTAGGCTTTTACAATGAACGACGTACAGTGCAGGGCTTATCTAAACATGACTGGACTTTGTGGCAATATAGGATTGTTGCCTTTATTACTCAATGGGCAAGATTAAGGTAGTGTTCTAACCTCTTTTCCTGCTTGTCTGGTAAAGGTTAATGACATCTGGTGATTTCTCTGAATCTAATGCCATAGTACAATGGTTAATTTCATAATCTAAGAACATACCTCATCCAGCTAAAATGGGTTTAATACCTATTATATCCAGTCCAATGGCATGCAATACCACATACAATTTACCACATAAAAGGCCAATGGGCAACTCAGGAACTGTACAAGTTCTTAGCTGCTGTCATGTGATCGACACAAAACACAAAAACACTCATGCAAATATTGGGCTATTCCCTATTTAATGATAACAATGAGTCTTTATGTTCCATTATTAGTTAATGAACTATATAATTAAAAAAATGTATAATCTTTGCCATCAGTCAGTAATCATATCTTTTTATGTAATACTATGCAACTTTGCTACTGAAAATTATGTGTAGTGTTGTACAATTTGCATGAGCTGCACTGGCATGTCAGAAGAGAATGGCATTGCCATTATTAATATAATAACAATGACAAGTAGTGCCTTTGTAATTAAGTTGAAATGCAACATCATGTGCAATATTGTGTTTACAACTTGTTTAAAAAACATTCCTTCCTACATTTGTAAACTCCTATTTCTTGCGTTTTTTTAAACATTTTGCTCTTTCAGCCCAGGTAGTGGTTGAAATGCACAATTTCAGATCAATGCCATAGTCAACAATCAAATAACTGATAGATAAGTTGTGGCTATGCCCCTTGCATGTCATAACTCATCTCTATACTTTCTCAAGATTCTCTATATCTGTAAATATATATATATATATATATATATATATATATATATATGTGTGTGTGTGTGTGTGTGTGTGTGTATATATATATATATGGGTTACCTTCATTTCATTGACAGCTCATTTCACTGACAAGCAAATCAGCAAGACCAATTCAATGAAAGTTCATTTCACTGACAACTCATTTCATCAACAGTTGGGGGGGGGACGAAGCCCCCCCCCCACCGATTATAAACATTTTAAACTATACAAATGGATACTTACAAGTGCAATGAATAACTGTTTTGCAGAAAATAATATGCAACCAAAGCTGTGCCCCCCACACCCCCTACTCTATATTCGTACTCCAGGATCGCACTACAGTGGGGAGCAGGCTTTATATAACTGTCGACAAAATGAGTTGTCAGTGAAATGAGTTTTCAGTGAATTGGTTTTGCTGATTTGCTTGTTAGTGAAATGAGCTGTCAATGAAATGAAGGTAACCCATATATATATATATATATATATATATATATATATATATATATATATAGTTTAAACTGGGATGGTTGAATAGGTCTTTTCCAGTTTCTGTAATGCCATTCTGAAAATGTTCAAATGCACATTAGCGAATGGTAGTTTACATTCATTAATGTGCATTCTACATTCTGATAACACATCGCATTACAGTGGGGATCGGGAAATTGACCGTTTTCCTCACTATAGTGCGATCTTGGAGTTGCAGTATATAATCTGCAGGGGTATCCCCCCACATGGGGGCATAGGGGGGTTTGTCCCCCTGCAAAACTGTAAAAATTTGTGTTGCAGATGTACAATTCATATGGCAGCTTCAGCAGAACTTCCTGAGGGTCTGACTTCACTTCCTGACATTCAGAATTTATTTCAATGCAGAAGTCGAGGTGATGATTTTCAACATTCTGTAAAAGTGACATTGCCAAATTCGGAATGTCAGTTCAATCAAGTGAATAGATTTTTTTTTTTTTTACTTATAGTCAAAGTCAAAATAAACTTTATTGTCATTCACACATAGTGTGAGTTAAACGAAATTACATTGCTTTGGTTCCAAGTACATATATCACATACAACCACAAAGAACAACAAGGACATATAACAGTACAGTAACATATACATACAGTAAACAAGACTGACAAGATCTGAGATACCGCTATAACACTGGTACCAAGTGCATATATCACATACAACCACATAGAATAACAAGGACATATAACAGTGCAATAACATATACATATGCTAAACAAGGCTGACAAGGCCTGAGATACCTCTATAACACTGGTAGCAGCCTTCATTAAATATTGCACATGTGGAAAAGAAATTATTGCACAGAGTATACAGAATATACTGAATAGCACATGAATACTGAAAGCACTATTTTAGTCCTCTTGTTACACTGGAACGGAAAATAGTACAGTATCTACTTCACTTTAGCAACTAAACTTTTAAGAAACTTTAAAATGTTTTTCTCTTATGCCACAAGAATGTGAATGTCATTGCAATGTTAGAATTAAGACTTTGTCACATGGAATGTGCGTGAACATGATTTAATAAACATGACTGGCAGAAAGTTGACAAAATTCAGATGCTTAAAAGGGTGTATCTGTTTGTTATGAAAATGACCCTTCACAAAAGACAGTATGAGAACAGATACATGGAACACAATGTGCCAAGTCAATGTCAAGAGGAAATTAAGGATAAGTATGCAATTACTGTCACCAGCTTCTTAGTAAACCTACTAGAGGCATGAACATTAAGTCAAAGTCAGATTGCTGCACAGTTCAAGGTAGTTAATATGTTATTATATCTTTTCTTCATAGGTGATTCATACCTTCGCCTAAATTTGCTACTTGAGTAAAGAGTTATAAAGATATGCAGCAACACAACTGAATATGAATATCAGTTTCATGGAAGAAAACATGCTGCATATCAATATGCTTAGTGCATTATTCAGAACATATTTATTTATTTTTAAATCTTTCTTTAAATTCCTTGTGGTGGTAAGTCTGGATAATGTGTAAACCTAAACATAAAGGAAAATATAATCCATACAGAAACTAGTCATGTCCCAAGACAGCTCATGTTAGTTAATAAGGTATCTCCCAAAATGTAAGCCATGATGCAACATTTTGTTTAGGAAGACAAATAATATTGCTGCATTTCTAAACAAGCAACTGCAAACATTAAAGCAAGAATCCAATATTTATATGGGGCAGCTGTTACTCACACATGGTAATGACTGCCCTCCACAGACACCTAATCATTAAATTGTTCTGCACTGCTAACAAATAAGGTAGATCTGCAATGTCCCTCAGAACTTATTTTTACCCTTTGATGGCAAGCCTTTCCATCTGTTATATTCTCAACTAGTAACTCCCCTCCCGCAACTGTCAATCTTGGGCACACTCCCACAGCAAGGAATATAATTATATATAATACAATGGAGCATCCATAGAAAAGTGCTCAAGTGAACTGAATGAAACTGAGAAAAGTGTGCTGATTTGTAAAGACTACACAGAGGTAAATAAAGGTAGTGGCTTGACTAAAAATGTACCATAATAACATTGTTTCCTTTATTTACATGTAGACATCCATTTCAATAAGTTAAACAACAAGCACTTTTTCAACTCCGATTCAGCTGATTGCCACTCCCCATATAAAACTACTTAGCATAAATATGTTTTTCATTGTGGAAGGTGTCAGTGAAAGGAATGGTTCAGTGCAAGACACAACAAAGCAGTTCATGTATGTTACAATAAAATTATGGAAATTATGTTCTTCGTGTTTCACTGCTGCAGTCATTACATTTAGGATATCTGCTTGCAGTAGCCCTCAGCCGGCCTCATTAACAAAGTCTTGGGTCCTGCGTTGGATGCTGTCCCTTCTTCCATGACGTCAGGTCGTCAGGGGTATAAAACATGCAGCTGACGCCATTACATCAGTCTTTCTTGCCATGCGGTGCCCAAGGCAGAAGCAGTTCGCAAGTGCCGGTCGGCCGACTCCTGAAATTTTCGTTTTCGAGTTTCAGAACAGAAGTCTTCAACTAAAGCTAAGTACCCCGATGGAGAAACTTTTTCTTGCTCCTTACCAGTGTCAGTAAAAGTTAATAATTGCATTACTTGTGGAAATCAAATACCTCACAAAGGTTTTCATTCGTACTGTATTCCTTGCCTGGACCCCAACCACAACATACCTTGCTGTCGGTTTTGTGCTTTATTTAATTAGCACACATCCATCGTCAGTATATTTTCGCCTCTAAATATTTTGGTTTTCGGTTTAATTATCTAGAAATGTCGTCGGTTAACCATCCGACTACCGGGATTCCGAATAAATGCAAAGATAAAAACAGAGACAGGCCGCCTAGGTCTAAAACTGCCGACGATGCTTCTCCTAAGCCAGTCGCCAGCTCGTCGGTACTCATTGAGATGCTTTTCCAGCCCCCGATACCTGCTACTTTTGATTCGCAGGCCTCTACTGAGACCCATTCGGAGTCCGGTATGCCGCAAGATGCTTCAACTGTGGAACCTGCAGATGTCTCTACCTTGGATGGGTCCAGAGCCGCTGAGCAGGCACCAGCTTCTGAGGGTGTATTCAGGCCTACAGACTTGCATATTAAACCACCGCCTCCATCTTCATTTAGGCCTAAATCTCGAACCATGCCTAAGAAACTGATGCCCAGGCCACATGCTCAGGCCTCTATGCCTAAAAAACAAATGATAAGAATGGCTGAAGATCTTATAACTTTATTCAGGGGAAGTCAACCTCCCCCTTCTAAGAGACCTAGGACTGAAGTTGTTTATGAATCTTCTGACCAGGATTCTGATTTTTCTGATTCTTCTGATGATCTGGATTTACCCTTATCTGCTTATGAAGATTCTGATATAGAGGACTCTATTCCCTCTTCTTCCCCTCCAGAGGATTTCTCTTTTGGTGAAACCTTACATACTCCAAGGGAGCATTTCCACTTGGAAAGCCAGGATTTTTCTGTTTCAGAAAAGAGGCTTTGGGATTTCTTACTCCTGTCTCAGCATAGGCCTTTAGCTATACCTCCTGTACTAGACATTGTTGATGACGCCTTTTTGGAATCTAGTTTGGCCCTTGATTCTTTGCCTCCTACTCCCAGCAAACCTGACAGATATTACAGGGTTTCTGATTCACACAAGTTTCTTTTTTAAAAATCCTATTGCAAATCCAGAGACAATTTCACAGGGACCCAAGGGCATTAAGGCTTCTACTGCTAAAATTCTACCCCTTATGATAGAGATTCCAGGGCACCGGATAGATGGGGTAAGAAGGTTTACACTTCTGCAACCTTGGCCATTAGGGCTTTAAACTGCCAGTTTCATATGTTAAAGTTTCAACAACATGTTATTGGGTTGCTTAAACAGAAAATTATGTTGAATCCTGACTGTGCTGAAAATAAAGAATTACAGGATTTAATGCATTCTGCTGAACAGGTTAGTAAACATACTTTGCAATGTGGATTTGATTCATTAGAGGCCTCTTGCAGGGCTGCTGTTACTGGGTCTGTGCTCAGCAGGCATGCTTGGCTTAAGGAGCAATCTTTGCCTGATCATGTTAAAGCTAAACTGTTGGATGCTCCCTTAAATCAGGACCGCCTGTTTGGCAACAAAGCTGAGGAAGTTCTTAAAAAGATGGAATATAAAGCTAAATCTATGCAAACTGTTAAAGATTTCTTGCAAGTTCAGCCTCCTAGATTTAGTAGGCATTAGCCTTCTAAGAATTGGTCTTTTCCAGCCCCTTCCAGGTCTTCTCAAGACAAAACCAGACACAGCAGAAACCCCAGATTTCAGTCCCAGGGGACACAGAAGACTAAGCAGTGGGGGATTTCTGCACCCAAATCTGGGAGTAGTAAGACTCCCTTCTATGGAAAACGGTCTCAATGACTTGCTTTTAAAACTTCCAAGCACTTCCCAACTGAATGCTCCTTTAGGTGGAAAGATTGGTCTGCAGGCCAAAAACTGGGAACTCATTACACAGGACAAATGGGTTTTAAATATAGTATCCCAAGGATACAGATTTCACTTCCACACATTACCAACACCAAGTGGGTGGCCAGATCTACCCCCAAATCAGTGGGCAGAGGGCCAAAATCAAGCTCTCTCTCTCTTAAGCATGGGGGCTATTCAGTTGGTACCAGAAGAGGAAAAGGGTCAAGGTTTCTATTTGAGACTTTTCCTGGCACCCAGAAAAGGCAAAACATGGTGTTCTGTCATGGACCTTTCTACTCTAAACACCTTTCTGGTGATTCCAAAATTCAAAATGCTGACTCTTCACCAGCTGCTTCCTATGCTAGGCAAAGATGCATGGTTGGCAACACTAGACTTAAAAGAAACATCCCTAACAGGGAGTCTTGCAGAAGATACCTAAGCTTCAAAGCAAGCTACATGCACTATCAGTTCTCTGCACTGCCCTTTGGCTTATCTACTGTGCCCAGGGTATTCACAAAGTGCCTAGCTCCAGTCATTGCATTTTGCAGGTAAAGAAATATTCAAATATACCCATACCTGCATGATTGTCTAATTCAAGCAGAAAGCCAATACATACTTTTGAATCATCTGGCCTTTGTTCAAAGGATGCTGACTTGTCCAGGGTACACCATAAACGAAAAGAAATCATACCTGGTACCCTGTCAACAAATTATATTCCTGGCAGCAAGCTTGAATACAACTTCCCAGATGGCTTTCCTCATGCCAGAGAAACGGAGTCATTTGACAACCTACTTCAAACAAGTGGCCACAAAAACCCAGCTATCTGCAAGGCAAATACTGCAAGCCTTGGGGTTCATGGCCTCCTGCATTCTTCTAATTCCATGTGCAAAGCTGCATATGAGGAAACTACAATGCTATCTCAAAAGCCTATGGTGTCAACATTCACAGGATTTAGATGCAATGATTCCTATCATACCTTGCCTATGCCTAGAGTTCCTGCCACCAAAATAGGGGACTACCATTCACACTACCCCCTGCCGCCCAAACCTTACCAACAGACGCATCAGACTATGCATGGGGGGGCTCACCTGGCAGGGAAATGCATTCAGGGCAAATGGAACCCAAGTCAAATGCACCTGCAGATAAATCAAAAGGAAATGTTAGCAGTACTGAATGCTCTAACAGCCTTCAAGGACTACATTCTTCCAGGACAACTAGGTAAAGACGGACAACACTACTGTTATGTGGTACATAAATAAGCAGGGGGGTACACATTCTTACCCCCTCTGCAGACTAGCCATGGCATTGTGGAACACAGCCTTGAGCTACCAAGTGAATCTACAAGCTCAATTCCTGCCAGGTAAACTAAATACACTGGCGGACAAACTAAGCAGAAATCTCATGGACCCACACGAGTGGAAAATGGAACCAAGGATTTTCAACATGTTGACAAGCAAGTGGGGGAGCCCAGATATAGGCCTGTTCACCTCCTCCCAGAACCATCAATTGGACAAATTTTGCACAAGGATTCCCCACAAGTTAGCTTGGAAAGTGGATGCTCTATCCTTCAGCTGGAAAAACCTATCAGTTTATGCCTTTTCTCCTCTGCCTCTGCTCTCCAAGGTACTACTAAAGATCAAACAGGACAAGCCAAGGATGATTTTAATTGCACCAGACTGGCCACACCAATACTGGTACCCCCTCTTGTGCAGTGTGTCACGCTTGGCCCCATGGCACCTGCCTCAGACTCCTTCCCTGTTGTCTCAGCAGGAGAACCAGATTCTGTACCCTCAGCTGAAAACCCTGAACCTAGCAGCCTGGCTAATTACCTAATCTCTCCTTTACCATCCCTCAGTAAATCAGTGATGGATATAATTTTAGAGGCAAGGAGGCCTAGTACTAGAAAATCTTATGCTGCAAAATGGAAAAGATTTTGTGCCTGGAATCAATCTCAAGGGATGAGTGCAGCAGTGCCCAATTTACCTCAGATTCTATAATACTTGACTGAGATGCTTCATAAGGGCTTGTCCTTTTCCTCCATCAAAATTCAGGCCTCAGCCATTTCAGCTCATTACAGCACAGAGCCTCCCCTCTTCTCTCACCCACTGCTCAAGCAGTTCATCAGAGGGGCCAAAATTTTAAGGTCACCCAGGAGAGCTCCAACCCCAGCCTGGGACCTTAATTTTGTCTTGGAGAAACTCACTCTTCCTCCTTTTTAGCCAGCTGCTACTGTAGATTTAAAATTCCTTTCCTGGAAAACAGCTTTCCTTTTCGCAATCACTTCTGCAAGGAGTTATTGTTTGAGTGTGGTCGTTGCGGGCAACATTCACAAAGACTAAGTGCCTGTGTGGGTTTGAAAGCATTTAAGTTCTCAACATGAGCGATCCAGGTATTTCCTTATTTTTTGAAGAAGAGGAGGAGGCAAATGCCGGTGTGATTTTAAATGAAGGTGTGTCTTCTAACAATACTAACATACTGCAATTGGTTATGATTTTAACCAACAAGGTGACTCTACTGCAACAAACAGTAGAAAAACTACAAAATCCATGGGCCGGTGAGCAGCCGACAGTTGGAGCGAGTAGTAATGACGAAGTTTGACTTATATCATCACGCTCACGTGGGGAACCACCAAGAGCAGTAATGGCTGCTAGTTCACAGGATTCGGTTCCGTGTGGTCAGAGATCTACTTCTATTTCCCCAGGGCCGAAGAACGTCCATTTAAGGGAATGGATTAACAATGAGGTGTCTTTTTCTAGAAACAAAAAAGGTACTGACTTTAATTTAGATAAAAAACTTTACGAAATGGAGTCAAAGCTAGTGAAGGTGCGGAACCTTCAATGTGAGAATGCCTATCTGAATGAGAGCATTAAAAACTGTAGAGTACCTAAAGGACTGAGGATTTTTCGTTTTCCGAATGGAATTTTTGAAGAGCAGCCTGAATGTAATGAACTATTACAAATGTTCGACAAACATGGTTATGAGTTGATGGAGTTTATAATTAAAGTTAATAACAATAAAATTAAGGAATTAATGTCAGAAATAGATGTGTTAAATGAAAGTGTTATACAGGATGTACAGTTTCAAATGTATGGGAACAAGTATGATGAAATGTTTACTAAAGTTGAACAGCTAGCTGAAATTAATAAAAAGAGAAAACAGAAGAAGTTAAAAAGGGATGAGGTAGAATATAAAAATAAGCTAGCTTATCCTTTGCCTAAAGCCTACTTAGTTAAAAAAAGATGTAATGAACACAGAAGGGGTAGACAAGGCAAGTGCTAGTAATAATGGTTTGAGGGAATATGACCCATACCCTGAGTATGAGGAGGAGTATCCGGTATTAAGGAGATCAGAGAGGCTACAAAATAAAAATACTAATTTTCATAACAATGGGGTTTTTTTAGACCCAAAGGGGGGAGCAAGGGCGAAGACACTTTCAAACAATTTTTGTCAGTGGTGGAACAACAGCTCCTGGTAGCCTCTAACGAAATTATTTCTTCCTTTGATGGAATATTGTTGAACTATCAGGGATTTAATATTTTCAATTATGCTAACATTGAGGTGGATAAAAATGTTTTCTCCTTATTTAAAATAGGAATGAAATTTGTACCTAACAGAAAACCAGATGTGGTTAAGACAATCACAGAACTCAAACTATATACTAGAAAATTAAACTTGCAATATTTGTTTAAGGATAACATTTATGAAAGTATGGACGGGGGGGGGGGGGTTTAAAAAGAAAAGTTGTTTTAACCAACCTATGCAACCTACTATAGCTATATATGATCAACTACGTTCCCAAGAGATATATGAAACAATACAAAAGAACAAAGTAAAACAGTACAACTTGACTAAAGAGGAAAGTGTTTTATTGAACCAGTTTAGGGGGAATTCTAATTTGAGGTTTATGAAACCGGACAAGGTAGGGGGCATGGTCATAGTGGAAAACACAGATTATGTTAACAATATCTGTTTAATGTTACAGGACACAGACAAATATGAAATGGTGTCTAGAAATGAGACAAATATAGCTCATAGGAAGATCCAAATGTTATTAGAAGATTCCTTGTTGCAAGGTGTTATTAATGAAACATTTGAATTTTTAAGGAATGACCACCCTACAGTACCAACTTTGTTCGGGATACCTAAAACCCATAAAAATATTGTGGATCCCCCATACCGGTTAATTATCACTTCTCACAATAGTACCACATACCCACTGGGGGTGTTCGTTGACAGAATGGTTAGGTCAACATTGAGACCTATAGAACATACAATTTTAGATTCTTGGGACTTTCTCTCTAGGATAAAAAAACATTTTTATGGTAAAGAAGTGTGTTTTTCCATGGTAGATGTGGTAGACGTATTTTCCTCTATACCTCACCGTGAAGGGTTAAATTATTTCTTTTTGACCATGAGGGAACTGACTACCCTAAACAACAACATGACTAATTTCATTATGCTATTAATGGAAATAATTCTCACGAACTACTTCATATCTGAAGGACAATTTTACAGACAAATTAAGGGGGTGGCAATGGGGAGTAGTTGCACCCCCTTATTTGCAAATTTAGTCATGTATATGTGGGAAAAGGAACATGTGTTATCTAGTACATATGTTAATCATTGGATTCTATACCTTAGATTTTTGGATGATGTTTTTATTATGTGAAAAATCAGAGATAAACATGAGGAATTCACTTCTTATTTGAACAACATATGTGATTACTCTAAATTCACTAGTGTATTTGAAGTGACTTCTATTAACTATTTGGATGTGACTTTAACTAAGGACACTACCAATAGGAAATTTACATCCAAAATCTATAGAAAACCAATGTTTTTGAATGATTAGAGTTCAACAGTTGCCACCCTTTGTATGTAAAAAAAAGAACATTGTCAAAGGTCAGATGGTGAGGCTGGCTAGAATGTGTTCCGAAAATAAGTTACTAGAGAGGGAAATGGGGACCCTGGTCACCTTTTTTCTGGACAGAGGGTACCCTACAAAGTTGGTTCATGAACTTTGTATCCAGGTTATGGATTCCTGGGGATCTAGATACACACCACTACTTGGGACTGATATGCCCCTGGGGGGTGTTCTAAGGAGGGATGATGTGGATCAATTTAAAAGGTGTATGGTTTTGACATATGGACAAACTTCTGGAAGGATAAAGGAAATTATGAAAAAGAATTGGGTTGTGTTTAAAGGCAAAGAAGGTCTTTTGGAAGTCCTGAGAAACGAACCACATTTTGTTTTTAAAACAGATTTTAATATGAAATTTCTGTTGGAACACCTAGTTATTTTTAAAACTATGAACAAAGGAACGGGGAAATGTGGTAGTTGTGAATACTGATAATTTATTTTAACAGCTCCAATAGTTGAGTTAGGAAATACAGGATATACAATTCATTTAAAACCAAGTACCTGTAACACCAGGGGAGTGATTTATTTAGCCTCGTGTCAGGTTTGTAAATTTTTCCATATAGGGAAGACAGAGAGAGTTTTCCATAGACGCATCTACGAACACTTGTATGCGATAAGAAAAGGGGATGACAATAATACCCTTAGTCGACACTTAAAAGCTAGTCCCCGTTGTTCTGGTTTTCTTTTTGGAATTTGTGAGATTGTAGACAGAGACCAGAGGGGAGCAAATGGAAAAATTAACTAGAGATGAAGGAAATAACATGGCAAATTAGAACTAATGCCACAATGGGACCCGGATTGAACTAAATGTTTAGTATTGTACCATTTTTAAAGCAACGAGCTGAAAAATTATGATTTTATAGTTAAAATGAGTTTTATGGTGTATTTGTGTATTTGAATTCATGTACCCTTGTTAGAATGTACTAATTACACTTAATTGATTGTAAATTGATTGGTGGGAGTGGGTATTTAAACAGAGGAATTCAGCATTTTAAACTGTTCTGAGGAAGTCATGCTTGACATGATGAAAGCGCTTAACATTTTGTTGTGGTGAATACCGAATAAATCAGTGTTTTATATATTCCTGGATTGTGGACTGTGTTACATTGCCCTAATTCGACTAGTGTCCTGGTTTTTATGAGTTGTTTGTTTGGGCACTATACATTTCTTTTTTTGTTCACTTCTGCAAGAAGGGTATCTGAGTTACAGGCCCTGAGTTACAGGCCCTTATGGTAGTAGACCCTTTCATCATCTTTCATGTGGACAGGGTGTCCCTCAGAACCAATCGCTCCTTCATGCCCAAAGTGGTATCCAGTGTGGCTCTTGATCAGTCCATTCATTTGCCTACCTTCTTTCCTAACCCACAGAACAAAGGGGAACGAATACTGCACTCCTTAGATATGCACAGACAACTTAGATTTTACTTGGACAGGACTAAACCTCGAAGGAAATCTGAACTGCTGGTGGCATTTGCTGCAGGGACAGAGGGGAAGGCTATTTCAAAACAAACCATTTCAAAACGGGTAGGCCACTGCATTCATTTCTGCTATAAGCACCATGGAAAATCTATCCCACAGGGCATCAGACCTCATTCAATCAGGGCTGCATCTACCTCCACAGCCTTTCTCAGGGGCGTCCCTACCAGGGACATCCTAGAAGCTGCTAACTGGAGTTCTGTACATACTTTCACCAAGCATTATCATTTGCCAATTTTCTCTAAATACAAAGCTGGCTTTGCCACTGCAGTCTTGCAGGGCCTTATAGCTGGTCTTAATTCTATTTAAATTCCTCCTCCCAACCTTAGCTTTGGGAATCTACCCAAATGTAATGACTGCAACAGTGAAACACAAAGAACATAGTACAGTTGTGTAGACTTACCATAAATTTAGATGTTTGAGTGTATTCACTGTTGCAGTCCTGGTTACCCTCCCTCTAGCCCCCTTTCTTCTTTTGGCTATACCTCTACTCTCCCTTACTATGCTCAAAAAGCTTTTTGGTGTATTTGCTTTTTTGTGGAGGTATATCCTTGTAATTATAGATTTAATTCCTTCCCATTAGGGAGGCACCTGACATCTGGGGCAAGAAAAACTGATGTAATAGCGTTGGCTGCATGTTTTATACCCCTGACTACCTGACGTCATGGAAGAAGGGACAGCATCCGACGCAGGACCCAAGACTTTGTTAATCAGGCTAGCTGAGGGCTATTGCAAGCAGATAACCCAAATGTAATGACTGCAACAGTGAATACACTCGAACATCTACATTTATGGTAAGTGTACACAACTGTACTTTTTATGTCCCTCTGTGGAAATTAGCAGCTACACGGCAAATAATTCCTTGGCTGACTCATTACTTTTCGAATGAAGAAGTAACTGAGTGCCTCCTTTATCAGTAAAGTGATTTATTACCAGCTGAATTTAAACTGCTGCACCATGATATTAAAGCAAACTAGTGCAAATACAAGTACCCAAAGACACGCACACCATCCTGCCATGAGTCCCCAGGGCCATCAGTCATGATGGTGTATACCAAATGTAGCCAGCAACTTCTAGCGATTTGCCAGGTGGTCATAACACATAGAACCACAACATACAGAAACGCCTCACAAGAATCAGTCCTGCATGAGTAATATGTTATACTGCTATAGTCTAGCAGATTTATGGAAATTACTGAAGGTCCCAGTACAAAAAAAAATGCCCCTCTAGTCCAGTAGCAGCTGCTGACCAGGTTCAGTTGTGTTATTTCACTGAAAAAAATAGTAGCTGATGTTTCTTTGCTTACTTTTAGTAACAGCCTGCCTTTAATTGCTGGAACCTGTGTTCTGAGAAACTGCCTTCCAGACTATCTGCAAATATACAGAGCTGAGTATATATTTTTTGGTTATAGAGTTTGTTAATTGTTGTTAACTGCGGTGGTGGTGCTGCGGTAGCGTTGTCGCCTCACAGTAAGACGTCCTGTTCGATTCTCAGCTAAAGCGTCTTCTGTGTGGAGACATGCATGAATGGGCGTACCTTCATTGAAGGTTGTGCGTCAGGGCTGGCAACTCGGCACGTAAAAAATCTACTGCCAATTATTAGCGGACCGGAGTTCTGCTGTGGCGACGCCTAACCGGGAAAAGCCGAAAGACACAACAAATTGTTGCTTAGATCTCTGTTGAAACTGTTGTCTCACTGTTCTGAGAGATTGATCTGCAAATATACAGAGCTGAGTATATTTTTTTGGTTTTAAAGTTTGTACTGTTAGTTGTTGCTTAGATCTTTGTTGAAACTGCCCCCCCCCCCCCATTTTCTGCCGTGTCTTCAGTTGCTATAACTGGTTTTTACAGCTTGTGTGTTATCTAACTCAAGGATCACTTAATTTGACCTGTTAGTAACAGCCTGTATTTAAGTGATGAAACCTGTGTTCTGAGAGACTGCCTTCCAGACTATCTGCAAATATACAGAGCTAAGTATATATTTTTTGGTTATAGAGTTTAATTGTTGCTTAGATCTCTGTTGAAACTGTTGTCTCACTGTTCTGAGAGACTGATCTGCAAATATACAGAGCTGAGTATATTTTTTTTGGTTTTGGAGTTTGTACTGTTAGTTGTTGCTTACATCTCTGTTGAAACTGTTTTGTTCCACCCACCCTCCCTATTTTTGGTTTGTAGTTTAAATTTGGTGGCTTTTGCAGTTGCCCGCCCCACTGTAGATTTGATCTGGGACACTCCCCCAGCCCCATCTCTTTACCACATTCTACCTAATAAACCCTTTCTGCACTTGCTTTTAGTTCTTTTTAATTTAATTGCATTTTTTAAACTATGTTTGGCATAATATTGCTACATACTCAAGTGTACTAGCTTGCACTGCATGTGAATTGTTTTTACTACTTTTTTTTTTTTTTTTTTTTTTTTTTACATAAAACTGTAAGCCTGTTTCCTATCTTTCCTGTAACTAGTGTTCCAGATACAGATTTGCTGTATCCAGGACTGTATGTAAGCTTCTGAGCCCCCCAAGCCTTTCTGTGTTGGAGGGAAGCCTTCTAGCTTATCAGTGGGAGTGGAAAGCACTAGGTAACCTATCTACCACATAAGGAGTGGTTCTGGCCTAGAAATTGTAGTTATTGGCCATTTGGGCAATCTTTTCCATCTCTCTCAACTTTCTGATTTGAAAGCCTGCATTTGCACTTGTTTCTGTCCTGTAACTCGTCTAGTGTCGATACAGATTCTTAGTTTTAGCACTTAAATTTGCTTATTCATGTTCAGCACTTGTTCAGAACTTGTAAGCACTAAATAAGCTACTAATTACTATAGCACTCAATCTTCCTCATTACCTAAAGGAAAACAGTTTTTGTACTTACTTTTCTCACTTGCTTAGAGAAAAACATCTCTTGTACTAACTTTCCTCACTTATCTAGAGGAAAATAGTTTTTTATTCAGGTATGTACAAGGGTCAGCTCCCAGTGTTTTCTCTCTCTATCTGATGAATCTGGGCATCTTGAGGCAATGTAGAAACTGCCTCATGTACAAGGACAACCCTCTCCTCCTACCACCCAACACTACAACCTGTGAGAGATGCACTTATCTAGCCAAACTGGAGGTAAAGCAGTCTCCAATCAAGACTGAACTTGGCAGTCAAGAGGAGAAGGTAAACACTTGCACCACACCACACTCATCACATAGTCTCACTAAATCTACACCACCAAAATCCACACATAGTAACACAAAAACATTCACGGAGGCTCTCAATAATAATCTGTCTAACCAACAGAGACCTCCAAAGCAGAAATGCAAGCAACCTCCATTCCCCAACACAACCCAAATGACACATAGCCCACAGACTCAGTGTACCACTCAACCACAGCCAATAAGGCAAAACAATGTACCCAACACACTAGTCATAGGTGACTCTATAGTCAGGCACACTGATGTCCCACTCACCAGGCTAAACAAGGAGAAGGTTACTGTCAGCTGCCTGTCAGGTGCCAGGATCCGCCACATAACCCACACACTCAGGTCACTCGACAACAAGTACAAATATGACTCTGTCATTGTCCATGTTGGTGTGAATGACCTGAGATGTACCTCTCTGGACTACATGAAAAGAGACATGGAAGAGCTCTCCGATCTTGTAGCCCAAGCAGGTATGACCCTAGCCCTGAGTAACATTCTGCCATCGGCCAGAATGATACCGCAGTACAAGGACAAAATGATTGACTTCAACAATTGGCTAAGCTTCTGGTGTCATTCTAAAGGGATTCTTTATCTGTCTGCTTGGGATGACATGGTCGACAGACCATGATGCTTTGCCACAGATGGCCTGCACTTGTCACCCCTGGGATTCCGGATACTGGCTAAGGATTCTGCTGCCCCTATAGTGCCTTTCTTTTAGGCAAGGTTCAAATAACAAATTCACCACCGTAACAGGAACAGGCAAGCAAAATCTGAGGGTAATGCTACTCAATGCTAGAAGTCTAAATCTCAAAATGCACTCACTCGAGGCACTCCTTAAAATGGAGACTATCGATATCTGTGCAGTGACTGACACCTGGTTCAAGACTCCAGAGAGCACCCCTGCACCACCAGGCTATAACTCATACCACACTATTCAGCCATGTAACCTGGACTGAAACACCAAAGGCAGAGGTGTGTCCATATTCATTAAGGATATCCACACCTCCAGGCTAGTTGCTCAGCATAATGCATCCGAGGTTATCCAAGTGCAACTAACTCTGGGCAAAACTGCAATCCAAATTGTAGCTTGCTACAGATCCCCCACCATGCCCCAGGATTCCCACTCCTCTTTTCTAGATGTACTGGAAAATATTAGGGTTCAGCCAAACACCCTAATAATGGGCGACTTCAACTACCCCACCATTAACTGGGAAAATTACTCATGTACCAACTCCTTAGCTCAATGCTTTCTGGAATAAACTCCAATGCCCTGGATCAACTTATCCACACCCCCACCAGGGGCAACAATATCCTAGACCTAGTCATTACCAACATGAGTGACCAGTGTTCCACACCTGAAGTCAACTACTCGTTGGTCCGATCCGACCATAAGCTAATCACCCTTGATATCCACAACCCGCCCCCACCCCCCATTAAGGAAACTAGAGTAAAAAATTTATCCAAAGCCAACTTCATGCTTAAGACAGAAGTGATGAACTTCATGACACCCATGCAGATGGACAATACAGTTACATCTGCTGAATTCTACACAAATATACTCTATAAGCACTTAAACAAGTGCATGGATTGTGCTATCCCAAACAGAACCAAGAAGCTATCCTCCAAAAAAAAGGAAGACAATCTGGTGGTCCCCTGCCATAAACAAACTGTACAACAGAAGGAAGAAACTGTTGCAAAAGAGAGTAAAATCCCATGAGTGGAGGAGCTCACTGGTCAGCCTCAGTAAGAAGCTGAGATCCTTTATAAGATCCTCCAAACTAGCTAAGAAAACAAAATCGCCACTAATTCCAAGGAAAACCACAAAGCATTCTATAGCTATGTCAAGAATCTCAATGGCAACACCCAGATCTGCTCTGAGTTACAGCACAAAGGCACAAAAATTACAGAACCAACTGTTATTGCCAACATCCTGGCAGATAGGTCCAGTGCTAACTTTACCCCCCCTCTCACCACTTTACCCCCCTCTCATCCCCTAAAGGGCCCATATCTATACAGGAAGAATGCAGAGTCCCTGTAATCACAACTATGCAGGTAAAAGCTGCACTCTCTAAAGCCAAAAACACAGCATCCATGGGACCGGACAACATCCCAGGCTGTATTTTTCACGAACTTCAGAACAAACTGGCTCCCCACTTAAGCACTATGTTCAATAATAGCCTCACATCAGGCTTTGTGCCCACTGAATGGTGCACAGCAACAGTTATCCCACTCCACAAAGGGGGAGCCACCACTGATCCCGGGAACTATCGACCTATTAGCCTGACGAGCCTGGTCTGCAAGGCCATGGAACATATCATCATGGAACTTATAAACAAAGACAGTGGTAACCTCCAAACTCTGGATCCCACCCAGTTCGGGTTTGTGAAAGGCAGATCATGCCTCCTAAATCTGATCGACTTCTTTAAGGCAGTCACCAAAGCCGTAGATGAAGGTATGGTGGTTCACGCAGCCTATCTTGACCTCGCCAAGGCTTTCAACACCATCCCCTATTCTGGAATTATAGCTAAACTAGGTATAAATCCCTACATCACAAGATGGGTTGCCAACTGGCGCACTGACAGAACCCACACTGTAAAAGTTGCAGACTCCAAATCTGACCTCAAAGCAGTGACAAGTGGAGAACTACAGGGTTCCGTCCAGGGATCTCTCCTGTTTGGTATCTACTTCTCTAAGTACAGGCTAACACAGAAGGCCTCTGGCTAACGAAGTTCTCAGATGACTGCAATAGTCAAGTCCCCAAATGATGTGGACATCCTACAGAAGGGCCTCGCTGAGACAGATGCCTGGTGTCAAGAGCCATGGCCTTAAGCTCAATGCCAAAAAGTGCAGTGTCATCACTTTTTGTAAAAACTCTGTACCCATGAACTACTACATAGGCAGCAATTTACTTAACACCGAATGCGTGGACAGCAGTCTCTCCTTTGATAGTCACATCACCACAGTAGTCAGGAAGTCCTTCGACGTGGCACACCTCATCATAAAAGGGTTTTCATCCAGGAAAAAAGAGGTCATTGTTCCCCTCTTCTCGACACTCATTAGACCCATTATAGAGTACAACGCCCCTTTTGGAATGTACCTCACAAGACATCTGCAGCAGCTGGAAAGGCCACAGAAGTACCTCACAAAGAGGATTACTGGCCTCAAACAAATGCCCTACACTGACCGCCTCAAAAAACTCCAGCTTTACTCTGTAGCATATCACCTCCACTGAGGTGATCTCTGCCTAACATATAAAGCTATGTCAAACCCAGAGCTGTTGGACATGCTACATCTAAAGAAATCCCAATCCCTCCAAGCTACACGCTCTAGGGACCCAAACCTTGTCACCACAATAAACAGGACATGTTGGAGGGATAGATTCCTGTCCCAGAGACTTCCCATACTCTGGAACAGGCTACCCATTTATGTCAAGCAAAGTTCTTCATTAGCACTCTTCAAGAAAAATCTTGATGAGTGGATGGGAAATAGGAAATACACCCCGGGGATCACTTCTGTGTCTCTGCTCGACAGTGGCACAGGAAAATAACTTTCTTGGGTGGTGTAAGCCAGGGAACCTTGTTGGCTAGGCTTATGTAGGCCCTTGGGCCGATAGCCTTGTACCTACCTATGAACCTATGTTTCAGATAAGTGATATTATTAGCTACTGAGGTATTCCTGTGGATACTTTGGTCAGTGCAACCGAGTTCTTACACTTTAAATGTTGGAATAATGCCTTGGAGGATAGTAGTCATGGTGATACAGATTCTCAGATGGCAAGGTATGATCCAGATGGAGAAGCCAGAGGGATAAAAAGCTCAGGCTAAGAGGGAGTAAGTACCAGACATAATTAATCTTTATTTATTTATTGACACTTTGTTGACTGGGTTAGACCCATTAAGCCATTGACCTCATTTTATGGTAGACATGAGGTGATATTCATATTGACCAGGGGTCATATGGCCAGGGCACCAGGGCCTACCCTGTGGGTTTATGGATGCTGTGGAAAAGAAGATGTGATGAACTGTTATATGATAATATAGGAATGATGAAGATGTGTTGGTTGTAATAAAAAAATGGTTGTGCAGAAAACGATGGGCAATAGAATGGAATATGTTAAATTTGGATATTTTTCCGTTAAACCCCTACCACTTGCCGCTGGTCTGGTCTTCGCTAAAAACTTGTAAGATGTCTGTTGCACTAATTACATATTTACATTACAGAACTTCTCAAAAGTACAGCGTGTAGTTTCTAAGGTTTTAACACGATTGTAATAACCTAGGATATTTCTTTTTACTATTTCAAAGTCACTCACAAACATCAACATTTTTGAAAGGGATTGTTTATATATGTATGTTTCATGGGTCAAAATGCATTTTTACAATCATTGCAGCTAACAACAGGGAAAATCAACAGGCTGTGTAAGAATCTGCCCTAGAACGGTCATACAGAGGAAACATTTATCGCATTCAAGTAGCCTCTTTTGCATAGAGAAGATGTACGTCAAAAGGTAAATGACATTTGGAAGCCAATACCTGTCCATACCGTGGCAGTGTTTGGATTCTACAATACAAATTGAGGTTTAATTCTTCACCATTTGGACTTTTAGAATTTATAATACAAACTGAAGCCTACAGTAACTGAAATATGGCGCGTTCTGTGCTGCCTGCGTTATCTGTTTAACCTGTTTATGCACATAATGTCCATGGATCACAGCCTTGTCTTTTACATTTTCTCCTTTTTCCAACTATTCTAACATAACTATTGTTTAATTTCTTGTTTTTTTCTTCAACTAAAATACAGCCTACATTGCTACTACAGTGTACTTCACCTGAAGCAAGTACGCGCCAAGTGGTAGGGGTTTAACGGAAAAGTACCTAAATTTGTGAAATTGACCATGAGAAACACTAAAAATATTGTAAAATGTTATAAATATTGTAGAACTGTAAGTAGAATAGAAGGGATGTGATGTATTAAGATATATAAACAAAGCATCCCGTACACTGTTTAGTAAGTGAGTTGGGATCATTTATATTCAACTAAACTAACATCAACTCAAGCAGATGCGTTCTCAGTTTAACACCTCATCTGAAGAATGGAACATTCAGCAGTGCAGTACCTCCGTTATGCTGCACTGCTTTGTCAGCATTGGAAAACAATCCAAATACCTGGTATAGGAATACAACTCACATTCTTCTGATCTTACAGCACTAAAGGTGAGGGTGCTGCCTGCTGAGCCATTGACAATGACATAATTTTCACCGTTCCAACGTATTGTTCTTATTTTAGGTTCATAGGTTCACAGGAAGTTACTAGGCTAGTGGCCCTAGAGCCCTTACAAGCCTAGCCATGTTAATCCCAAGTTGCCTCAATTATCGTTTGTTAGATGGACATAATTCGCAGAGTGCATCTGTGATAAATACCAAGTCCCCCTTGTCCATGAGGGACATGAGTGTCACCCCTGGGGTGAATTTGTGGTCTCCCATCCATTTGTCCAGTTGCACTTGAATAGAGTCAGTGAGGAGCATTGCTTCATGTGAACTGGAAGTTTATTCCAGTGGAGCCGTAATCTCTGGGAGATATATCAGTCTCTCCAGCATGTTCTGTTAATGTCACAGGCTAGGTTAATATCCCTAAAGCAAATGACTCTTGTGCCATTTGACTTGCGGATGCGCAGAATATCCATTATGGTGAGGTCAGAGACTGCCCTGTAGGCCAGGCACATATCATTAAGTAGACAATTATGAGCTGCCTACTGATCACATGACTGGGTTACTTAAGTTTTGATTTCCCGAAGGAAGTCTTTGTTACAGGGTAGTGCTGTGGCACAGCAGGTAACACTGCCACCTCACAAGAGATTCTTCAGTTCTCAGCTGGGATGCCTTTTGTGTAACCTTCACATGTCCTCCCTGTGTCCACATGGATTGTCTATGGATGTTACAGTTTCCTCCCACCTTCCAAAAAGATGCAGTAGGTGAACTGTCCTTAAATTGCCTGTAGGTGTACATGTGTGAAACTGTATATTCTGTGAGAGACTGGCACCCTGTTCAAAACAGGTTTCAATGGTCACTGACTGCTAATACAGGCTCCTGCATCCCCAAAAGACTGTAAAGGATGAAGTGGGTTATTGGAGACTGGATGGATTGTACTCTTCACTGTGAAATAAGGTAACCTACATTTAACAATTATGTAAGCAGCAGTATTAAATAATAGTTGATATCTATAAGTTACAGCACTACGAAATGGAGAATAAATAGGGAAGTAGAAGCTGGGTTACTGTCACTGTAATACGGAAGAGTTAATGATAAACAGTACAACTATGTGATAAGTATATATAAATAACAGTCATTTTCTGTGAGGCTTTGAAGATCTGGGAAGCTTGTGTTTTTTTTTTCTTTCCAAATACTTTCAAGCTTCCACTTCTGACAGGATATTGTTGTAATGCATTACCTTGTAGTGTGTGTCACACTTGAGGTATTCAGCATTCCATTAGGAATTTACAAAGGAAGGCTCAATAGACAACTCTCTCTAGCCGAGTGAAATGTCCTACACCACTACATTGTACGTTGTGTGATAAATCATATTTGACTAGTATTTCCAGATAACTATAAACAATATGTGAACCTTTATTTAGCATAATTCCAATAGTGTAGAAAAGTAATCAAGAACAATGGCCAGTTAACTACAAAGTTAGCCCATAAATATGCTGCCAGGTCACCCATGTTAGTGTGTTACAAATACATAGATTAACATATAATTTCCAGCAGCCATCATCTACAGTACCACCACGTTACACATATTTCCCCAACAGAACTGAAGATACCCACATATGCCAACAAAACTCTCTTCTGCTTCAAACCTGCGTTTTAGCTGGCATCCACAAAATAACGCTGTCTCTTGCTTACCAGATTCCTTATTCTCTCTAATATTATACATAAAGCAATAGTGCAGCATTCAAGGGTGTGGATGAAGCAGAACAACAAGGTCCAGTATGTACTGGCGACACCATCTCACAATACTTTATATGACCTACCAGATAATGCACAGAATGTGATATAGATACAGCAGGGATATGTTCTTACATAAAGTGAAACATCCTGGGAGGGGGCTATACCACTCAGTGAATCGTAAACTCTGTGAATGGCATCTGTGTGATCCCAACTTCTTGAAGGAATGATTTACAGATCAACTCTACTCCAGGAATGTAGCTGCACCAGACTTTATTTCACCTTTATAATTCATTTCATATTTTATTACATACATCCATTTTACACACACACACACACACACACACACATAACATTCACGCTGAAGAGCTTTAGTACTCTGTGTACAGCAAGCATAAACTTTAAGAGCTGCTTGCTAGAAATGTAGCAAGCAGTTTGCTACAGTTTAAAATGAGAACATTTTTTTTTGCTCTTCAAGTCATCATCATTATCATCATCATCATCATCATCAAAGGCACTCTCCTACCTTCTTTGGCAGTCATGACTGACTGTCACAGGTCTTCTCACACAAAATCCATCCATCTCTCTGCTGGGCATTCCTGGTTTCTCTTCCCTTCTTCCTGTCTGTCCCAAATCTTCCTCACCAGATCTTCTGCTTTCCTGCACATGTGTCTGAACCACCATAATCCATTCTCTTTAACCTTCTCTGCAAACAGAGCTACTTGGGCTTCTGCTCTGATGTCATAATTACTTTGTCTGTTCCACAGTGTGCATCTTACCACCCATCTCAGGAACTTCATCTCTCTCTCACCTCTAGTTTCCTCCACTGTTCTGCTTATTCTGCTCGGGTTTCTCTACCATACAGTAGTGCTGGTCACACCACTGTTTTGTCCACTATACTTTTCAGCTCCTTTGGCATTATTATGTTGTACACTACCCATGAGAATCAGTATCAGTTGGATGTAGCCCCTCTGCTTTTTGCTTTGACTTCCTCATTCAGACCTACCTTCTCCTCCCAGACACCTGATGTTGTTAAGCTGTTCTACTATTTTCCCTTCTATCTCAATTTTCATCTCCTCCTGTTTTCACCCATTTGCTGCTATTACAAGTGTCTGTACTCTGTTTCATCCAATGTACCTTTAGTGTTGCATTCCATTTCCCTATCATTTGCCAATGTTCTTGTTCAGAGTTTGTCTGTAATGCCACATCATCAGCATACACCAGCTTTGTTGATGTGTCCCCTCTGACTGGTTTGCTAATGTAGTCTATCAACAGTATGAACAGTAGTGGGCTCAGAGCTGAACCTTGATGCACACTCATTCCCACTGGGTACTTCTCTGTGAGTCTAAACATTGTATGTATCTGGGTCATCAGGTCTTTGTACATAGCCTACACTAATTACACCAATATTTCTAAGGCTTTGAATCACCAAAGGACTGCCCAAATCAGCTTTCTTGGGATCTTGTCATATGTAGGGTGGCACATTGGTGCAGCAGTTAATGTTGTCACCTCACGCCAACAGGTTCTCCAGTTCAACTCTCAGCTGGGGTGCCTTCTGTGCAGACTCTGTATATCTTCTCTGCATTTGTGTGGGTTTCCTCTGGGTGCTCCAGTTTTCTTCCACATTCCAAAGGCATGCATCTGGAGTGTTTCTCCCTGGGGCTCCACTGAAAATATGCTCTGTCCTAGTCAGACTTTCCCATTCATCAAATGTTAAATAAATAAATACATTTCTTCCAAATCTAGGAATGCCCAGATGGACTCTTTCCTCATCTCTAGTTTCTTCACCACTATCTGTGTTATTGGCACCTCCAAGATGGCTGCATATTAAGTAACATATTTACTTCAACCCTCACAGTGTGAAAACAGAAACTCAGTAAGCAGAGCCAGTGAATATGTCTTTTACGGTAAATTTCAGTAACTGGCTAGTAAGTGCACTACCTCAATACTAGCAAAAAAGAAATTCAGAGAACCTGAAAGAAAACAAATCATAAAAGATGAGTAGAAAACACTGGCTGGGAAGAATCCTGCAGCTCTTCAGCAAAAAGCAGTTCAATCTCCAGCTTTAGTGCAAGACATGGCTTCCAGTAATCTAGAGGAAAAATAAGTCATATGTGCTCAGAGCTGAGGTGATTAAAATAAATGAAACACTGAAAGTGTATATCAACTCAAATAACAAAAGGCTGGAAAATGGAAGAAGCTTTAAACAGATATTCAGATGAGCTGACAAAACTGCATAAATCAGAGTCTGAAATGAAGAAAAGGCTGGCTGAGTATGAGACTGCTCAAGAAGAGAGGTTCCAAAAAAAATGGTAGAGTTAGAGGACAGAGCATGTAGGAAAAACCTGAGATCTTCTGCTGTACCAGAGAAACTGGAAGGCACAGACTGTATGAATTTTATGAAAGCACAAATAAGAAACTGGATTGGTATTCCACAGCAGGAGTTGTTAATTGAAATGGCATATCTCATGCATGCTCCATGAGAAAGCAACCCAGACCTTTAATAGTAAAGATGCAATCCTACAAGACGCAAGAGCTGATTCTGACAGTAGAAGGGCAAAATACTAAAAATGGGAGACAGTAGAGCATTTGTGGAAAATGATTTCTCACTGCACACCAGGCGGAAGAGCAAACTTACTCCAGCAATCAGGGAATGTCGAGAAGCAGGTTGTGAGGTTCAAGCTGCTGTATCCAGCTAGTTTCAGAATATTTTTTCCTGTAGGATCAAAATCATTTTTTGATGCAGAACATGTTAAGGATGAAATACAAAAGTTTGTCCAACAAAAAGTGAACTATCAAACAGAAAACTATTCAGCTTCTTATTCTTCTGATAATAAAGCCCACTGACAATGTCAGTGAAACTTTCTCCGGTGTTCCAAATGAAAATACTTCAGAGGCAGAAAAAAAGCATAAGAGTTGACTAGAAGAACTAGGAGTATGTTGGAAATGAACCAGAGACTCTGTTTGGGAGATGGAGATCAACATGAAGAAAACCAGCAACTCAGAAACTGAAGAATAAATGTGGGATTACAAAGCGTATTACATTTGTGAAATATGAAGGAACAGGAAAACACAGAAATATTGCACTGTTTTGACTTTGTTAAACTTGTAGGGGAGTCCAAAACATATTGCCATTAATGTTTGGAAGAATATTTAGGAGGGGGATAAGAAGAAAAGAGCTAACTGTAAGTAAAACAAAATGTTATTCTTGACAGTATTTTTATAACACATGATATATACTGCATGCTATAAAGTAAGCTTTTTCAGGTTTTTTTTGTGTGCAATAGGGATACTAAAGTAAACAAGTGCCCCTATTTTTCCTTCTTTCTTTCTTTTTTCTTGTTCTGTTTTAAGAACTTTAGGCACTGCAATGTAAAAAGAGCATAACATAAGAAAAACTGATATGCTTCTTCTTACTTTTGCATAGGGGAATGGCTGGATTAAAGCCCTTGGCTTGATCTAATAACAAATTTAAAGGGGAAGCAAATACATAAAAAGAACACTGAATATAATGAAAAGTGTTCCTCTAGCAAATAAATGTTCACAGTTTAACAGTGTAGTGAAAAGCAACTGTATATCTGGTCCTCATGTTTCTATGTAGACAATGTGACAAGGGTCACGAGGGGGAAATAAAAACAGAATACTTTTTTTCTTTCAGAGGCTAGAAGATAATGTTTTCTGAAATAATTTAAGTACTTTTCTTCATCTAGGAGAGGACTAAAGATAAGACAAAAACAGACAGCACTTAGTTGAAGCAAACACACAGGCTGTACCATATGTCTTAGCATAGATAATCTTCATTACACCTTAATTCAAGCCTGTGATTGTGGCTGTCAATCTGAGACAACTGTTCCTATTAAGAGGGCTAAACGCCATTATTTGAAGATGTACATAGTTTTGTGTGTTAGTATTACATTAACAGGTTATGAGGTGTTTGGTGGATGTGTTTCTTTTTTGTTTGAGAGTTTTCATTGAAACAAAGTCTTGTAAGATGCGACATAAGTTCAAATGGATATGACAATAAACCACTGTATAAAAGATCAGCCTACTAAATATTATTGTATGCATATAATACAAAAGCTGAAACTACACAATTAAAAAAGCTGTTGTACATAACAGGTGGGAACAATAGCTTCTTATCATAATGACAACACCTTCCATGTTATCTCATAGATATATACAAAAAAGAAAGTGTAGTGAACTATATTAAAATGCAGAGTGCAAAGAGCTATGCTACAGGAGAGACATTTTTAAAAGAACTGAGTGTGTGAATTTGATAAGGAAAGGATTTCAGGATGGTTATTCACTGGAATATTTGGGACAAAGGAAAAGGGGAGTGCTTATACTAATTTTAGAGGAGCTCCAGTAGTGATAAAAGGGGTAAAAAAAGATAATAGTGGTCAATTTGTGGTAGTGAGGGGCTACTGGCAAGGGAGGAGAATTACACTGGCATGTATTTATATTCCACCTAAAATTGCTACAATGAAGCTTAAGAAAATTCTGGGAGAAATAATCAGCTTTTAGCAGGGAATTTGATTTGCAACAATGAGGATGTATATGAGGGACCCAGAAGGGAAAATTTAACAAAAGAGGGTAGATTTTTGAAGAAATTTATGAAAATATTTGGTACAGAAGATGTAAATTCAGTAGTTCGAGTTCAGAGAAAATGTACATATTATTCCCCAAGGTACAAAGACTGGGTTAGGCTAGACAGAAATTATATTTTACAGGAGCATGTGCATTTAATTGAAAGTTTTGATGCATCCAATAACTATAGCAGATCATGCACCAATAATAACCAAAATATAAATGCAAGGTAATGAAATAAAAATGAGACACTGGCACTTCCCCACCTATCTTTTAAAAATGAAAGATTTAAAATGAAAGATTTAACGAATGGGTAGTGGAAATATTCAGGAGTTATTAAGGAAGAAAGAAATTGCTTCTGAAAATAAAGCTAGAGAGTGGGATAAAATTAAAGTGGAGTTTAAAAATGTGGTGGAAATAAATGAAAAAGGGATATGGTTAAGAAGTAATAAAAATTATTTAGAGGGACTGACAAAGGTTAAAGTATTGCAGAACAGGGGGAATCTCATAGGACAAGAAAAAGTGAAATTGCAGTGTGTTAAAGAGAAAATAAGGGACTTACTTGATAATATACATGAGTTTAGAAACACTGCTGATAAGCAACCGTTTTTGATAACAACTTTAGAGCACAAAAAACTTTTAGAACAATGGGTCAGGCAACAGAAAGTAGGAAGGGTTGTTGCCAGACTTAGGGAGCCTATAGCAAGGAAAATAACCAGAGCTCCTGTACAGGTAGTAGAAATATTTTGGAAATTTTATAAAAATCTGTATAAAGCAAAGAATTGTGGAAAGAAAGAACAAATGGAAATGTTTATGGAAGAATTAAGGTATCAGAGGTAGACGAGGCTTAATTGCTAACAGGAAAGTAGTAGATGAGATAAAAAAAGACCACAGGAATAGATGATATTCATGTGGCAGTTTGGAGCTAGGAGGGAGGGAAGAAAGTGATAAAAATCTGGAAAGTTTTGTTTAATAGGATTTTTAAAGGAGGTAAAGTACCAACATCCTAGAAGAAATCAGTGCTGGCTGTAATACCTAAAAATGGTAAAGACCCTTCAGATCCAGCTTCGTATAGGCCCATTTTGATTCTAAACTATTATTATAAAGTGTTTATGCCTATAATGGTTAAAAGAATGGCAAAGGTGATGCCAACATTGATAGGTATGAATCCTTGTGGTTTTGTGGAGGGAAGGCAAATATTTGACAACATAAATAGAACAATGATCCAGATGGAAGCAGAATGAAAGGAAATACCACTGTTGTTGGGGAGTCTTGATGCAGAGAAAGCATTTGATAGAGCAAGAAGGGATTTTATGAGTAGGGCAATGGAAGTATCTGTATTCCCTGATAAAATTATAAGGTTGATTAGGAGGATATAGGAGGGATCGGAGGTGAAAACTAAAAAGAAAAGCCCTCACTGATAAACTCTATTTGAGCAGGGATACCCGTCAGGGGTGTCCTCCTTCCCTTTTGTTATTTATGTTGTATTTAGAACCAATGGCAAAGAAAATAAGGAACTCAGAAATTCACGGATATATTTGGAATGTAGTCAGGAAAAGTTGGCTTTATTTACATATGATACCTGATAAAACCAGAAAAGGACATTTCAGTGTTGTGGAACATTTTGAGACAGTTTCAAATCTCTTCAGTAAACAAAATTAATAAAGATAAAACAAAGGCAAAAGCTGTAAACTATGTGCCTACACACAAACTGGTTCAGCAATACCCATATTTATGGAGACATGATAAAATGAAGTCCTTAGTTGTATGGATTAAAACAAATTATGTTATGGCATCTAAGGATATATGGGAGGAGACTAAATAAAAGACAATGCAAAACTGAGAAATTAAAAGATCTTTTTTATGCATATGGATTGCAAGATACAAGCTGTGAAAATGTTTTCTTTCCTTTAGTTTTATACACAGGTCAGGCATATTTTTATCAACCATTGGAGAAGTTCTGGATAGCAATTAATAAAGATTTGAAGTATTTTATCTGGGAGGGGAAGAGGGGAAAAGTCAAGTGGGGCAAGTTGATCTTTCCAACAGAACAAGATGATTTGGGATTACCTGATTTGAAGGGGTATTTCTTAGCTACACAGTTACATAGCACAAGCAGAAAGCTATAATTCAAATTGGAAAGGGATGATGATGAAACAGGGAGAAGCTCAAGAAACAAGAAGAGACTAGGATTTTTGATGCAGATCCTTAAGGAGAATAATAGCCAAACAGAACTTTATATTCATAAAGTAGCAGAATCTATTCTAATAACTAAGCTAACATGGGGATGGAGAAAGGAGATTCTTCTAATAGGGATGACTGCAATTAAGGGTACAGAGAATACACAAGAGGGGGCTGAAATTTACTGGATAAAATGGGAAAGAAGTCAAGGTATTGGGAGCAAATAATTAGCGAGGGAAAGGGAATGGGAAAAGGCCAAGAATTCATCTGGACTGCAGGCTAGAAATTGCTTTCCCTATCAAGAATTGATATCAGAGTATAGGCAAAGAGAAAGAAAATGGCAGATTCTTAATGAAAGACCAGCAGTGGTAGAGCTTTTAGTAGAATCTAGAACAGAAGCTGCTGCTAAACATGGATAATTAGTAGGCATAAAAATATTCTGTGATAACTATAGGAATCAATCAGAAGAGGTTAGAAAGGATTGGGAAGAGAGATTGGATAACTAATTCACAAAGAAACAATAAGAGATATACATATGGCTCCCAAATATATAACAAAGTCTAGAAAATTTAGGATCTTTGCTTGGAAGTGTTTGCTTAGGTAGATTACACCCCAAGTAGACTCCAAAGAATTTCTCCTCAGGCAGATTGCAAATGTTGGAGGTGTGATGGGGAAGAAAGAGTTAACTGGGAACACATTTTTTGGGAGTATAATGAGTTGTCAGACCTCGAAAATTCCCTGCAGACTAATCTATCAAAAGTACTGGGTGAGCAGAGTGCTGTAACTAAGGAAATGATATTTGAGCTGTGATACAGAATCAGAATTGTCTATTAATGGTAAGGCTTTGCTGAGTTTAATTCTGGTGGCTGTCAAAAAAGCAATTACTGCAAAATGGAAATCAAAGTCCAAGCCAAATGTACTAGAAGTAGTGAATATAGTAATAGAGATAAAACAGTGAAGTGGGATCTTTAAAAAAGGGTAAGAGTAAATTACATAGAAAAATAGAAATTGTAGTAACAATACATGCAGAATAATGTTTGGAGGAAGAATGAGGTTTAAGGGAAGGCAGGAATTGAATGAATTAGCTATGTAATGTTTAACTGACCATGACTAGATAGATTATAAATGATGTATAATGTTTGCAACAGAAAATATGTCAATATGGTTTGTTTTCATTTATTCAATTAATTGGAATCAATGAAGGAGCACCGAGTGCCTATCCCAGTGGATATGAAGATTTATATATTATTAACCATCCATGCCATAAGGACCTTTCAGAGACTGACAGAAAATACATTAGCAGCTTTGCAAATATTGGCCTCATGGATCTTATATCAGTTCAGTGGCATGATGCTCTTTCTAGTGGGAGAGTTGCCATGGAAGGGGAAGATCATGGTCAGGCACATATAGTGCCACCACTGCCACCCCACCTACCAGCGTGGACCGGAGTAAGTAAAGTAAGATGTGAATGACCGTGCAGGACTGGAGCTCATGCAACAGTGATACATAGTACAAGCCATCACTCAAATTCATACATTACTCCTTCCTCCAGGAAAGAGACAGATGATGCTTGTGACCTCATATGACAATGCACTCCCATATCTCCTGTGGGTGCCCTGGACCAGTCTGCAAAATCTTAGTAGAGTCCTGCATCATCTGCTGAGCCAGCTCACCCCCCCACAAAGACACACACACACACACACAATATTGCTGATATCATTCCCTCCCTGCCCTGTGTACTCTAAATACCCCACATACATCTGGTAACCACAGTAGCAAATATGATTCCAACATACCAACATGCACACATTTGCCTGTGGATGACACATGACACTTGTTCACATATTTAATAACTATACCCACCCCTTTGTACTCGGTTACCTGGGTAGCCTGTGGCTAAGCAGTATAGTCAGGCTATGCATAGAAGAGCATAGTTTGGATGAAAGTTTGCTCTGCTCTGTTGAAACCATCCGAACAAACTTATGCCCTGTAACACAGCACAGACTGAAACTATCTTGCATGTGCCAGGGTCAAACTGCAGGTCACCACCACATTATCCAGGCAGTGAAAGTGCACCTTCAGTAGTCCAAACACACATTACAATGACCCAGATTTGTGACAGGCCATAGTTATATCCATTGTCTCTCAAGGTCTGGAGATTTCTGACAGGTGTCATTAACTATGTCTCAAAGGCATCTCCAGTATCACTAATAACATGCCCCTGGGTAAAACCATCCCACGCAAATCACTTACATAAGTCACACATGTGTCACATGGGGTTGTGGGTGCTGCCTGGGTGGCCTGCAGAGATATTATATACTATACCCTGGCATTATATAACACCTGGCATTTATTTATTTATTTTTTTTAGCATTCTCTTTATTGATTTTTAAAGAAAAGAAAAAAATATATATACTTACAATTCTTAATCATAGAACGAACATACAAACTACATAAAAAAAATAACTATATACAAGTCTCATCTATATCATAACAAATACAACTCATACAAATTTCCTAATATCATGTCATAATCAAGTCTAATACAGATTTCCAGAAAACCTCTTGTAAAGGTAGTTGCTTCATGGAATACCACAAATATTTGTGTGCAAGTAATTGCTTACTAGCTACTTGCTTAAAACCATCCCATGATAATAAATTTCTATTTTTCCAGTGTAATGTAATATAATATTTAATTAACATAAAAATAGGTATTAGCAGCTGTATATGTTTCTTTCTAATTCCTGGTGGGGGAATATGTAGGAGTGCAAATTTCCATGATAAAGTTGTTTTTTCATATCCCATTTTTTCTAATTTAACCCTTAAAGCACACCAAAGTTTGTATGAATATTTACAACTCCAGAAGATGTGAATGATATCTACTTCTTGGGTTGGGCAAAATTGGCAATTTACTGGAATGTCCTGGTACAACTTACTTAAGATATGGGGTGTATAGTAAGCATTATTGAGAATCATTGGTTGCGTATATCTTAGTTTATGAAGGGGAAAAAATTTAGAGAACGTTTGAATAGCCTGTACAATGTTAGTGGAGGTAATCGTAGGGTCCTTTTGACTCCAAAAAATAGAGTAAATAGCTTCTTTGCTGCATTTGATAGAGATGATGACTTTATATACATTCAAAATCATTTTTCTCCTCCGTTGCAACAAATCCCAAATATTTTTAGTTGTGGAAATATCTGAATCTAAGATATTACATCCATCCCAGAATTTATTACACAACTCTTTCAGTTATCTTAAAATAACTGTGTATTTATGTGGGAGATTTAATTTGTCCCTCATACTTATTGTGGACTCTAATTTAAAAGGAAGAAAATCTAACACAACCTTATCCCTCAGTAGTGGATAAGAATTTAGATCAATCATCCTATCGTTTAATTTAAGATTGGGGTTGAGGTGAATCGGTTGAAGTGTCTTGAAAGCAGAGAATAAATTCAGAGACTCAAACAGATTCTGAGTAATTGTAATTTGTTCCTTAAGATCCTTATTTACTTTATATGTCCTCCTATTTTCTTTATTTAAAAAAGGTAGAGCTCTGGGATTAAACTGTAAGGATTTAGTGTAATTATGATATAACTTCACCCAGATTGGGTACCATTTATTTGGGTGCTCCTTATATTCTGCAATGGTAATTAGTCTACTACATTTGTTAATTTCATAATATAATCTTAGATCTGGAAGTCCGACGCCTCCTTTCTCCATAGAGTAAATTAGTTTCTGATAACTGATCCTAACAGGTTTTGGATACCATAAAAATTTCAATAAGACAGTTTGGGCATTTTTGAAGAATTTCTTTTGAATGAATGTGTTGGATGCATTAAATAAATAAAGTAACCTCGGAAGTACATTCATTTTTATAATAGCTACTTTGGATAGGAAAGGAAGCTTAAGTAGTGCCCATCTATCAAGATCTTTTTGTATGTTAGACCATAAATTACTCAAATTCTCATGATAGTATTTATGAGCATCCTGAAAGAAATAAATTCCAAGATAGTGTAGTTGATCTTTAATTTTAATATATTGTGGGGTAAAAACACTTGGGTATTGTGAATGAATATTTAAAGGGAAGATAGTCGTTTTGTCCATATTAATGTGGAAATCTTTTTCAAATCCTCAACTAAGTGCAACTCACTTTCTTTAGAATCCTCCTTAACTGTTGAATTAGCACAAAGTTTACTTGCAAGCAAACTATTTTAGTTTTCTAACGAGGCTGGCTTATCATTACCTGATAACATTTTCATTACTCTAAGACCGCAAGGAATTCACAGAAAACTAATTTCTGAATGTGGTACTTCAGAAATGGTGTTCAATAGGTGTTCCATCAGTGTAGGTCAAGATACATGCTTCAGTGTTAGTAAATATATATTATACCATGATCCCCCCAAAACGTGCACGCTGATTGGCCAGCGTGCCCGTTGTAAATCGAGTTATACTAATGGAAAAAGGTCCGTCGCCGGACTTTTTCCATTAGTATAACTCTTTAAACACTGTCTCGCTATGTTAAATGGGTTTAACATAGCGAGACAGCTTTAAAATAAGCAACGGAGATCTCTGTTGCTTATTTTAAAGCTGTCTCGCTATATTAAACCCATTTAACATAGCGAGGCAGTGTTTAAAAAAAAAGCAACGGAGAAAGCAAGATCTCCGTTGCTTTTTTAGTCTCGCTATGTTAAATGAGTTTAACATAGCGAGACAGTTTTAAAATAAGCAACGGAGATGTCCGTTGCTTATTTTAAAACTGTCTCGCTATGTTAAACTCATTTAACATAGCGAGACACTAAAAAAAAGCAACGGAGATCTTGCTTTCTCCGTTGCTTTCTCAACTCTGATGTACTGCGCAGGCGCGCAGTACATCAGAACTGCCGCGGATGCCAAGACATCTGCGGAAGGGCAGTAAACAGGCATTATACTATGCCATTATTTAAGAAAAGGGGAAGGGAGCTGGGCCCAGTGTGAATAATTGGCTATACATTTAGTCTCCTGATACGACAAGTTTTCTGCTTGCAGTGATTGGAGTTGACGTTGAAGTTGAGCTATATTATTTTCTAAGTTTGATGAGAAATTCTTTTGAAGTTCCGAGTCAAGTTTAGATATTTCTTCCTTGATATTCTTCTCTTTATTAATGGTATTTTTCTTATAGAATGAGGATTTATTAATTAAAACTCCTCTAATCATTGCTTTTGTGGTAGCCCAAATTATATCTATCGGCGTTTTATCCTCTAAAATAGCAAGAATACAATTATCTAGAAGATTGTCATTTTCTTGTTTAATATCATTTTTTTTAAGTAGGTTAGGATTAAAACACCACGAAATAGACCTGGATTTGAGAGAATGATTGTTTAGCCAGTCAATAACCAAAGTGATTTTAGAATGGTCTGAAAAAAACCTAAGATCAGTACTAAATGACAGTATATAAGGGGGAAAAACATCAGAAATCAAAAAGAAATCTAATCTGGACCAGCATTTATAACATTGTGAGAAAAAAGTAAACCCTTTATTAGGCCACTGTGAAGAAAAGTTAAAATATGGGTCAAATAGACTGAAATCACTTTTAATTTCACTAATTGCAGCAGAGGCTTGCATATTAAATTTAGAATTCGTATTGGTTCTATCTGACTTAGGATCTTGAATTGAATTCCAATCACCCCCCAACATGTAGTAATGATTTGGGAAGGATTTCAATAAGTTATAAATATTCATCAAAAAATGTTGTTGAAAGGAGCATGGGGCATAAATATTAACAACTAAGATTGGTTTATTTAGATGAGCAACTTTAGTTACAAAATAACACCATCTACCTTCTGGGTCTGAATCTTGCTTTACAATGTCATGTTGAAAAGAGTTTTTAATTATAATAGCAACTCCTACCTTATTAGTCTTATTTCCCACCGCAATAATGGTTTTAGTCCAGTTTTTTTCAAAGAAGGATACCATTGTTCCTTTACTAAGTGTGTTTCTTGTACCATTATCAAATCCAGATTCGCTTTAAGGACCAAATGTAAGAAAAGTTTTGTTTTATTTTCTGCTTGCAGCCCCTTTACATTCCATGAAGCTAAAGACCACATAGATTAGTTAATATATGTATTCTTACAAAAGCTCTATTAGATATATTAGAAAATGAAAACCATACAGGAGGATACCATGAATGACAAAAAATTTGGATATAGATGAGAAACTCTCCCATACACAACCCTGTGCCTACCCACTATAACTCCTAACATGGGAGAGTGAGGGATACGACTACATAAAAGAAAAATACCCATTAGGTTAAAACAGTAAACTAACTTTTCTATTTTTGTTACATTCACAATGAACCTTACTAAGTATCCCACGTTCAAAAGCCTATCATTATAGAGCATAGAAAACTAAACTATCCTTAACATCCAATTCTGTTCCACAGAGAAAGCGAAAAATAAAAAAGAAAATAGTGAGAATCTCGTGACATTTAGGAATAAAAATGCTAGCCAACTTTAGGAAGAATCTGACCTATTTATACATTTAAAATATAACTTTACTATAATATGTAGCTTAAACTATTCGGATTATAGAAATTATGTCTAGGAAAACATGTAAGATTCTAATTAAAGTAGTTATGCTTTACATTAAAAAATTTAACTTTAATCATAAACATCAATGTCATGCCTCATAATGAAGTAAATTTGCAATAGCATAGTATAACACAAGTAAATACATACAGCTCTATATACTAGTTTTCTGTACAGTCACGTATAACATATTACATTTTAATAGCTTGCATAACATGTCCTAACTCAACCTATAACTAAAATGTCTTTCATTTAATAGGATCCAGACCATTCACGAACATGGCCATTAACTCTTGAGATTAACCTGAAAAAAAAAAAACAGTCAGATCAAGCCAAACATTCCCTCCATCCAAATTCAAACCTCCTCTACATTTTAATACATAAGCATAGCCATGTTCGAGATATATGAAAAAATTCAGCATTAGAATTCCTGCTGCAAAGTAGCGCTCAATCAATAAAGTTTATAATACTAAACAATAAAAAAGGATGCAGCATAGTTTGCGCTTTAGAAATATATCAAAAATACAACAGTATTTACAGTGTTACAGCGCGCTTACTAGAAAAGACACCCATACTCACCAATACCTCTTATATAGCAAAGAGTAAGAAAAAGGGACCTAATAAAAGATTTTCGCCTATATATATATATTTTAAAATAAACCTTATCATCAGACCTAAAAAACGGTCAGTAATTTAAATCCATTGCATAAATGCTCCCATTTCTTCGAGTGTTCGTATCTTGAGCTGCATTCTTACTCTTTAAGCAGCGTTGCCTTTAAAAACCTGGTGACGCCTGGGAAAAAGGGTCATACATGCGTAGAGGTCGCGCAGCAGCATAGAATCCTTGGGAGCTGTAGTTCATAGTCCTGCCAGTCGCTCACAAAGATGCCAGGCCTGGATAGCCCTCACCAACACCGGATCATGCCTGAGTGGAGCATCGTTGAAAGAAGACATCATGAAGGTAAGCGTATTTCCGATAAAAGACAGCAAAATACAATGCTACTGGCTATGAAAGCAGGACCAATACATATTTTACAATTTGAGCATTTCTAGTTGCTTAAACTGGCTGAAATTTAAAAAGTTTATTAAACATTGTCGATGCTTCGCTTTTGTTGTTTATTTGATATTTATTTCCTTGAAATGAAAACTGTAAGGAATTGGGGAATTTCATTTGAAACTTGATTTGTTTAGTGATCAAGTAAGCACAAAAGAGGGCTAATTTTTGTCTTTCCAGTTTAATTTGAGGTGGCAGGTCTTGGGAGAGACTGATTCTATAGCCATTCCATTCAATGATTGTTTTTTAGACTTTGCAGCAAGTAATAGCTTAGCCACATGCTGAAAGTTCAAAAGCTTCACATAGACCAGTCTAGGGTTATTTAATACAGGAGAAGGTCTGAGTGCTCTATGAGCTCTTTTGATAGTAATTTGTTTTGCTTCCAAGTCACTTCCTAAAAACAAGGAGAATATTGTGGTTATTGTTTCAAGAAGCTTGTTTTGTTCAACAGATTCAGGGATGCCACTTAAGACAATATTATTGCATCTGGATCTGGCTTCGAGGTCTAAAACTTTCTTCTGCAAATCTTGTAAAGAATTTGTATTGACATCTGAGGATTTTTGTAAGTTCTCTATTTTAATATCCTGATCCATGATTTTGGACTCTATTTTATCCATCCTGGTAAGGATCTTGTCTATAGAAGCTCCAACTGTTTGTAACTGTGTAGATAGGTTTTGAATAGCCTCCTGGATAGGTTGGAGAGCTGTTTTCAGATCTTCTAAATTGGAAGTCTCAGGTTTTGCCTTTGAAGTATTTTTATTAGAATCTTGAGATTTATTTGTTCTTGCTCTTTTTGAAGTACTGTCCTTTTCCGGTGAAGCCACTGCAGAAAACTTTGATTTTGTAACTTGAGTTTCCATAGAATCCAAGTGAAAAGACATTTTATTTTATTTTTTTTGGGAAATTACAATAGTTGTTTTTCTGTATTGTGTTTAGACTTTATCCGGCCTGGTTGTTTTCAGCAACAGAGTCTCACATGTGGCACACAGTTCACATCCAATCCTGAGTAATCTCACCACTCGGTAGAAGCCAAGATGTTTTTAAACCCCACAGGTAAGTAGATCAGATTAAATGCATCCCGAAATGTGTAAGTTTGATTGCAAATTATCGATTCTCACTATAAATAAAACAAAAATATTCTGAGAGATAGCTCCTCTGTGGATCAGCACCCCCTACAGGACAGCAGCCATCTTGAACTCCTCGGCATTTATTTATTTGTCTTTGTTTACTGGGAAAGTCCAATTGGGTAATGCCCATTTTCAGCAAAGGCCCAGGGAGAAAAGCTCCATTTGCTTACATTGCATTATGTTAAGTTCCAGTTGAACACACAGTAGTTACACTTCTATTTACATTTATATACAAACAGTAGTTACAATTATACATTCTAAGATTTTACAGAGGTGGAAGTTACTAAAGACACAGCCCACATGCAACTTACAGGATTGTACATATAGCGGTTACTTATAAAAACTGTTTTGCCATTTCAGTGAGAGGTTGACAGTATTCTGTTTAAGGAGAGTATTGTACAATGAACACAAAGTCTCAACCTTTTGATGAGCATGTGCAGGACCAGGATCGGTTAAGATTTTGTTTAAGCAGTGGTTAAAAACTAATGAGTTTATCAGAGAGCTTTATTTGTGTGGGGATACTATTTCAGAGTTTAGCAACATATTGGGAGTAAAGCAAATCTCGTGCAACATTATTTGACTTATTTGTAAGTAATAAGAATTTGTTACTAGAACAGAGGTCCCTTGCTGGACAGTAATACTTTTTGTAGTGCAGGGCATTTTTTTCTGGATGATGGAGTCAGTATGCTGTAGTAGTTGTGAATATGTTAGGCAGTTGTGCAGTTCAAGCCAGTTTAACTGCTTTAAGTTATGACAATGGTGGGTCCTATGAGTGAGACTGGTGGCAAATTTTGCTATTTTATTGTAGCAGGAAGCAAGTTTCTTACTTTGAGTATTGTTTAAGTTTGTTAGGATAGGAGGAGCGTATAAGAGTGTTGGCAATAAAATAGTGGTGGTTAGAGTTTTTCTTGCAATATCTGTAATAAATCCATTGATTCTATAAAGGGAGCCTTGTTTCTTCTGTGTAGACTTAACGGTGTGCAGTATATGCTGGTCATATTTGAGACTGTCGTCTATTATAATGCTTAGAAGTTTAATGTGAGTTACAGTTTCAATGGACTATTATCTGTGAATTTATGGTAAAAGATTGCTTTTGATTTTGGCAACTTTTTGAGGTGAAAAGCATTAACTTAGTTTTCTTGGGGTTGAGTAGAAGGTTTGATTGTTTCAGCCAGGTTTCTACAGAGGAGAAAGATTTTTGGGTAATGTATTGGAACTTATTTCCTGTTGAGGCCACAGACATTAATGTTGTCATCTGCATACTGAACTAAACTAGCATGGTGAGTGGAGGTGCGGAGGTCATTAATAAATATGGTTAATAGGAAAGGGCCCAGGATAGAGCCCTGAGGTATACCTGTAGTAACTGGTTGAAAGGATGAGCAGGTGTGTTACCATTTAACAACTTGTTGTCTTCCAGGCAGGTAACTAAGATACCACAACAAGGAGTATGTGAAAGTCCTATTGTGGAGAGTCGAACGAGCAATTGCTGGTGTAAGACAGTATCAATGCCTTTGACAAGTCTAAGAACATGGTGGAGACAAGCAGACCATTGTCTCTATGTTGGTTTATTATATTGATAAAACGCAGTAAAGCAGTATTGGTGCTGTGCTGGTGCCTAAAACCAAGTTGTGTTTCTGAGAGCAGGTTATTTGAGCTTAGGTATTGCATCAGCTGCATATGGATACATTTCTCTAATATTTTGGAGAGCGGGGAGAGAATCACTATTGGTCTGTAGTTATTAAACTCTGTAGATGTGCCAGCTTTGTGCATTGGTATGACGGATTTTTTTCCATAGTGGTGGGACCAAGGGAGCCTGAAGGATGTTTTGCATGTTTTGCAGGGGGGAGTGCAAGTTCACAGCCCCCCTCCCCCACGCAGCCATTCCAGTGTACCATTACTTGGTTATTTCTCCCCACTTGCTATAAACACTGTTCAAAGCTCTTAGTGTGCATACTGTTTTATGATTTACTTCTACAATTATTACAGACATTTGGATTTAATTTAAAACGTTTATTTCAAATTTTATAGCTCAAACACTGATAGACATTTGCTAAACAAAGCAATAGTCTTACAATGAAAACAGACTTAGCATTTAAACTTATCTACCTTTGAAACTCACATTCACTGAAACAGCACTGAAACCCACATTGAAAGAAAATGCATCTGTCCAGTGGCAGGTTAATTACTTTGGGCTGTTTTCAAATCATAGGCCCCATGCACACATTTTTAGGGCCGTGCAAACGTTCTTTGATTCACCTTCTTGATTCTATTAATTATAATATATAATTGAATTATATGCCTTATATAATACAGCACCACTTGTTAGAGTGTGTTTTAAATTTATAGTTTTGAACATTTTCCAGTAAGCAATGAAACAAAACATATGAACCAATAATGGCAAACTGCCCAATTCAGAACATTTCAACCATAAAAGGCCGCTGAAAGTTCTGTCATTACAATCTACCGATATCAGTCAATATACACAATCTCTGCAGAAGTAAAAGTCATCTAAATCATTCCACATTAAAGAGATCTGAAACTAATGAAGAGGTTGTTGCTAGAAAACAACTTTATATTTCAGTGTTTCGTCTACAAATTCAGTGCTTGCTGCCATTGAAGAATACATTGCCCATGTTACATTAAAAAAAAAAAAAAAAAAAAATGATAGGAAATGGGTGGCAAAAACAGGTTCATAGTTACTAGGCATCTCATCCAAAGGTGGCATACTCAGGACTGCAGCCACCCCATGCTGTGGCAGTAGAACCTACAGTACTCTACATCAAGATGCAAACATGCTACCTGCTGTACTACTAACACTGCTTTAAAATTCTATACTACAATAGTGATACATTTGCTAAACAAAACAGTTGCACATTTATTAGCAGCAGTAAACTTCTCTTCCCTTGAAGCTCACAATTCCTTGATAATGCACTTGAAAACAAATTCCACCTGCTAAGTCTAACTAGGGTATCACACTCACACTCACACTCACACACCTCAGTGCAAGAAAGCTGGACAAAGGCTAAAATAAGGGTATCTGTCAAATCTTCGAACGCTCAAAATTTCGAATGTTACATGGTCGAGACCAAACGTTCGAAATTTTGAGTGCTCGAAGATAGACTTTCAACAGCACAGTATGGTGCAGATAGGGAAAATTTCCCTTTTCTGCACTGAAGTGCGGTCTTGGAGTTGGTATATTTAAGTAGGGGGGTGTGGGGAGTGCATGGGGGGCTTGCCCTCCTGCCTATGCTGTTAAAGTGTTTTTTTCTGTGTTTTTTTTTTTTTTTTTTATGTTTGAACATCCAAATGTCGAACATTTGGTCTCGACCATGTAATGTTCGACATTTTGGATGTTCAAACATTTAACATAGACCCTAAAATAAATAGGGACAGATTATAAATACTGCTCTCATGATCTTAGAAAATTGCTAGAATAACAGGATTTGTGTTAGTATGCATTTTTCAAGAGGATATGACGTCTAAAACTCAAATGTCTGTTATTATTTAGCAACACCAATCCTTTTTAGGAGGAATATGGGGCAAAAATCTGGATATTCTGCAAAAACCTGCATAGCTGAGGGGTATGCTACCTTCCTCTTATACAGTACATACGTGCATATAATATATATATATATATATATATATATATATATATATATATATATATATATACACACACACACACACACACACACACACACACACACACACACACACACACACCATACCTGTCAATCTCTTAGCACAAGAAATCTGGGCAAAGCCTGTTATAAGGTTGGGAACAAAGGCCCAAAACTAGGGACATATTTAGAAAGTTGCTAGAATAACAAGATTTGTGTTATAATGCATTTTCTAAAATATATGAAGTCTGAAACTCAAATACATGTCATTATTTAGCAACTTTAATCTTTAGCTCAGCCCAGTGATTTGTCAAAGAAAAAATATTTTTTATGAGAAACAGATCAAAAATATAAGACAGAAATCTGGATATTCTTTTGTACAGTTTGTACAGTTGAAAGGTATAACACACACATACTTCCCCCAACCTCCTTAGAAAGTGGATAAAACAACAAGGTTTGTAATAGTATGCATTTTCTGATATGAAGTCTAAAAAAATGTCTGCTATTATTTTCTGACTTCAGTTGTCAATGATTTGCCAGAAAACAACACAATTTTATGAGAAACAAACTGAAAATATGAGACAAAAATCTGGATAATTACAAGGTATGACCCTCCCTTACACACATTCTCACCCCCTCTTACTTACACACAAACACACATACCCCCTACCTCCCTCTTACAAACACACACACAGACCTACCTACTTCTTACACATACACACACACACACGCACACACACACACACACACACACACACACACACACACATACCTGCCTTTACTTACCTACTTCTTACATACATGCATACACACCTGTCTACCTACCTCTTATATCCACACACCCCTACCTATTTCTTGCACATACACACACCTCTTAAACATTTAAACACACACATGCACATACCTACCTCTCACGTGTATCTTCATCTGCAGTCCAAACGTCTTCTGGAATTCAAATTCCACACGGGTGCAGAAGATGAAGACGTAAACCATCGGTCACACAAACGCAGAAGCATCTGTGCAACTGGATGCAAATGGCATTCTTAAAGAAGAATGCCCTTTAAAAAAAACTATTTTTGTTTTAAATTAAAAGAAAATTAATCTCACGGCCAGCCCATTCCAGGGGGGGTGCTTGCACTTGCCTGCGGGCGCCCTTGGATTGGACGTATCTTTCTGCTATGGACCTATTAATTAGTATGGACACGGGGAAGACTGACTTCTGTTGCCATTTTTAGGTAGTCTCCTATTAGTTGTTTTACAGCTATGGAAGTAGTTTTTAGTTTAAGGAGCAACTTCCTTGCATGCGAGCTAGGTACTGGACTAAAACTGAAGAGCTGTGGGTGGTTTTGAATAGTCAGGGGTAGATGTATTAGTGTCTAAGGAGATAATATTGATTGAATAAAACAGGAATTAAACTGTGTGGAGATAGAGTTTGTCACATGGTCTGCTTTTGCAGAGGGAGTGGTGGTCTTACCAGGATGCAGTAGAATATTTAGTGATGACCAAAATATTTTTGGGGTGTTTTTATGTTTGTCTTGTAGTTTGGTATACTATGTTTGCTTATTCTGTTTGACATGGAATTTGGAAATTTTCTAAGATGTCTAATTTGCTGGAAGACATTTTGAGTTTTATTTTTATACCAATTTTCTAGGCGTTATTCCTATTTATCATGATTTTTTTTGTCGGCCATGGTGAGGGATTGGACTTTACTCTTTTATTAAGTACTGGTTCTATATTATTTAAGGTCTGTAAAAGAAGTGTTTTACAGCAGTATCTAGTGGCATTGTTCTAAGTACATTCCAATTATATTGTTTTACTGTTTCATTAGAAAGATCTTTGCTGAAATTGGTTGTATTTCATATTTGATTATAGACAATATATTTTCTAGGCTGTGGTGGAGTTCTAATGGCATATATAGGTATGTGGTCACTTATGTTATCAGAAAGGCAGCCTACATCTGTCAGTTTGTCTGGTTTGTTTGTAAGAATCCAGTCTAATGTTGAGTGCCTCCCTGAAGTTTTATTGATTCTACTAGGTGTGGTTATTAATTGTCTGAAGTTGTACAAGTTTATGGATTCAGTGAAAGTAGTGGAATTTATGTGTTGCCAGTCTATATTTAAGTCTCAACGTATTATAGTTTCATGGTTAATTTGTTGGGATATCCAATACAGGATATTTTTGGCAGTATCTATGTTGTTCCCTGGTGATACATAATTAGCTGTTAAACATATAGTTTTCCTACTGTTAATTTTTTGGAGTGTTATTAGAAGTTCAGCATTGTTAAATCTGAGTATTTCATGTGGAACTAAAGTGATGATTGTGGAGTTTTTATAGATGATTGCTACACCACCTGCACGCTTGTTTTGCCCGAGTATATTGTATCCTGGAGGGGGTGATCCATTATCCTTTATAGGTTCATGGGTTGGTACTAGGCTATTGGCCCTAGGGCCTATACAAGCCTAGCCATAACAATTCCCTGGCTATTTATTCCCACACTATTTACTTCCCTGGACCCCTGTCTAGCAGGGCAACTGACATGATCCCCGGGGTGAATTTCCTTTCTCCCATCCAATCATCAAGGTTCTTTTTGAAGAGGTTAGATAAAGAAATCAAATATGGGTTGTTTGTAGAGATAGCATGTTATGGAGAATGACAGGATGGGTAGATATTGATATCCTTTGTGAGGATTGGTTGATGTCCTAAGTATCTGAAGGAGGTGGGTTTGATAATTGGTGAAGAGTAGTACAGTAAGGAGGAATAGTAAAACAATCTGAGTTAGGGGCACAGGAGGTTGTATCCTTGTTGTAAATTAAGATTAGAAAATGTTAGAAGGGTACTGGGTTGGTTGTAGGGATGTAATTTGATAGCTATAGGGGCAAGGATTAATACAGTTTGACAGAGAGTCCTGGGTGGTAAACTAGAGTGGGTGTTACTATTGGCAGTAATTATATTGATTGTTTTACTTCTGGAGGGAAATTATGGTATTGGTTTGAGGAATATGTGGGTGACACTATGCAAGTATAACTGTAGGGTAAGTAGAGGTGGATGGGAATTGGGGGTAGGGTAGGGGAGCAGTGTGAGCCCAAGCATTAGTGAGGGTGAACAAAGTGGGCTGAAAACTTGTCAAAGAGAGACAAACAATCAGTGACTGAAATTAAACAGCCACAAATCTGTTGAGAGAGAGAAATACAAGGAAAATGCAAATTGGAAGGTATCTGTGCTAGTGGATGAAAGTCTTGATTTTGTTGCTTGAGGACACAGTTTTAGTAGGAGAGTTAATCCAATATCACCTTGACCTTACTAATAGTGATATCAGTAAAAAAATGAACTTGACTTTTTGAACAACTATGTAATGTAAGCAGATTTCTATTGGACTTTGAAATGCCAAGTCCAAAGGCTACCCCAACCCTCGCATATCCACAAATCAACGAGGAAAAAGTAAGCAAGAATGCAGGAGTGTAGCTCTGGAAAAATACTGGCTCAGAACTGAAAGTGGCAAGAGAAATAAACTTAAGGAAGGAAGGCAGTGGACTGCTAAAGCAATAAATGGAGCGCAATTAAAGGAATAAGTACCAATGGGACTGATGTGGTCTAATAAAAGTGAGCTACTACAGAGGACAAAGTTGTTTGCTTTAGGCTACCATAATATTTAAAATTTACATAAAAATATAGCCCACGGACTGGTGTTCAAACTGCAGATGTCACTGTTAAATATCTATTTGCTAGCAGGAACACATCTATGGATAAATAAAAACACACTAAATAGACAAGTGAGTACACTGAATCAATACTGAGTGCACACAAATACTAGTTCAGAGCTGAAGGCAGTTTAAAAACCGTCTCAGGAAAGGAGAAATAAAAAAAGGAATGGGCAAGATGAAGGGTGACTGCTTTGAAGGTGTGCAGTTAGTCTAAAGAAACACAGGAAAATACAAATAATGGGATTAACAAGTCTAGAAGGTGTGAAGAAAATATCAGAGAAATAAACAGTTTGAGTAAGAACAGTATGGGTGAATGTTAGTGTCTATTAAGAAGCAGAGAGTAAAAGCTGACCAGCAGGATGTCAGTGGAGGAGGGTTTACAGACTATATGGCTATTTATTACAAACTAGGACACTGCGGCACTTGTCTTCAGACTAGTCACTATGCAGGCTAAAATATATGCAGAAGACTGGATGCCCCTAACACTTACTTAATGCACAAGGTCAGAGGTGGTACACAGTTTGTCCTAAATAAATGGTGGGTGGAATGAGTGGACTCAGACTGCCTATTGGATGAGCCTGCTGGGATTATGCTTTAGGGATGTTTCCAATTAACCCTGTAACTCCCTTGTACCCTGCCAGAGAGAGAGAGAGAGAAGGAATTAGTCCAGTTGATGGAGTGGACACCCTTGTAGTTAATATACTTTCCTTCCTGTTCACAAAATGGGACCTTTATCACAATGTGGGTGCAGTCTCCCTTCCCCCAGTTCCTCACGGAAACGTGCTATGTCATATAAAGCCCACATTGCATTGCTTCTCTCCTCTGTATTATGTAGAAACCACATATGCTCCCTCACATGTTGTTGCATGGCATCAAGGAAATGATGCAATATCCTTTAGGCAGATGCCTGGTATAACCTCACCATGTCCCTTATTGGTTGCAGAAATGTCCCTGTAGCCAGTACTTCCAAAGCCACACACACAATGGTATCCACAGAGACAGATGCTCCAAACATCCCATGGGCCTGCAAATGAGAGCTGAATATCTTGACCAGCTCATGCTAGCTGGCTCTATCCATAGAACAGCAGTCAACAATTTCACAGTTGTGAAGGGCATGCAATATTAGGTGCAGAAAAATAACACAGTGATGCTAAGGGTGAGAACTTGCAACCCTGTGACTACCAGTGGTGAGTACAGGCTGTTACATATATACGTTTGTTAATGCTGGGGCTACCCCATACATCATATTCCACAATTTGTCTCCTATACCACAGGGATTTTACTGCATTTTGTAACTATGGAGTTAGCACCTTTTGTCATGGTATGAATACATCTTTGAAGCACATGGCCATATTGTTTACCTTCATTTGCATTCATTGAGTCACTCATTTTAATAATGATGCTCGCTACCATCCCATTAAACTATGTGGGTATGAGATTTCTTGGCCATCCTGCTCACACTCAATGTATCTCTAATTCACCCACACCATGCACAAAGCTACTCAAGTAAAATCGCCACTGATGGCATTGAAAATGTTTCTAAATCACAGTGTTTGTTTTGATCCTCTTCAAAAAAGTAAAAAGCATTAAATATTTTCATGGCTTCTTTCTTGGCATCAGGTAGAAGTTCAGCACACAGAATCTCTACAGACTTTTCTGCCAATCCATTTGCACTGAGGACTCAATTTTCTGGATCTGAAGCCTATGTTTTTTTTGACAAATATCCTTCTAGTGAAATAACTCCATGAAAATTCAGTTAAGTCAATACATTTATTTATTTCTGCATATGTACTTTTCAAGTTATGGCAGATATTTCATCACTCGGATACTATATAACATCAGGTGGTTTAAAAAATAACACATAGTGCCATACCTCTCAACCTCTTAGAGCAAAAAATCTGGACAAAGACATAAATAATGGGGACAAAGGCCCAAAAATAGGAATAATTTTTAAATATTGCTCTTACAAATTTAGAAAGTAGATAGAATAACAGGTTTTGCATTAGCATGAATTTTCTGCAGGGTATGAAGTCTGAAACAAATGACTGTCATTATTTTCTGACTTAAATCTTAAATGATTTCCCAATGATTTGCTAGAAAACCACAATTTTACGAAAAACAGACCAAAAATATGAGGCAAAAATCTGGACATTCTGGGAAAATCTGTACAGATGAGAGATATGATAGTGCTCTAACCTCTGTGAGAGCTAGACTGCAGATGAACTCTGCACCATATGACAAGTAAATCACTCCAACTTGCTAATTATGCTTAAAGCTACTCTACAGTAAGTTTCAAAGACTGCCTTCATTTTTTTTTCTCGACAACCCTAAACACACAAGATGCACCTAATGTGCATATATTTCAATTAGATCTTTGGACAGGTTACTTACTCAAATAATGTGCATCAAGTTTCATTCTCAAGCAATTAAAGCTGTTAAACTTAAAATAAGGATTATTAATTTGCTTTGCATAATCAGCAATGCTCCGTTCTCAATGAACAGTTAGTAGCTGTTGCATAATCAGCAATGCTCTGTTCTCAATGAACAGTTAGTAGTTGTAGCAAAATAATATAAATGCAGTGGATGTATACAATACATTTTGCAAATTAAGAGTATACACACATTTTGTTTGCATGCAAAAGGATAATTGAAGGTTATATTCCATAAAAGAGTACAATTTGCTAAATCTATTGATCCAGATAGTTGGCTAATCAAAAAAAAAAAAAAAAAGAAAAGAAAGGAAAAGAAAAAAAAAACAGCTTGTCTGGTGATCTAGTGTTTTTATTACTTACATGGCATTTATATAGTTTTATAGCCTGCACATTCCTCTCTCCGGTCCAAAATTAATCCAAATAAAGAGCCAGCAATTTTACCCTATGATTTCATAATAGCATGTAGTGAAAAACAAAAGTGGAATTTTCTCCTAGACTGGAAGCACCATAATTATCCAATGTTGGTGGGCTCTGAGAACTGAGTGGGTAGCATTCTCGCCTCACAGCAAAAGATTCTCTGGTTCATTTTGCAGCCGAGGTACTTTCTGTGTGGAATCTGCATGTCCTCCCTGTGTCTGTGTGGGTTTTCTCAGTGTGCTCCAGTTTCCACCCACATTCCAAAGACATACAGTAGGTGGACTGGACACTCTAAATTGGCCATATGTGTGAGCGTGCATGTGTGTGTGTGAGGTGTGGAAGAACCGCAGCAGGCTAGCTACCTGGCAGCCTAAACATTGGTTTGAAATGATTATCACTGTTGATATAATACCCTGATCCCATGTGTAAAAATGGGAAAAGGGGGGTGATGGGTGCATTTAAATGAGTCTGTTACAGGTGATGAAGATACTCACATATGAACCCCCCCCCCCCAAACAAGTATTACAGGACATTTGTCAGCTCCATATTACAAAGAGATGAAACATGAACAGAATTGAATTAGTTGCTTGAGGGATGGAGAAGCCAACAACAGGGGAAGAGGAATAAACAGGCAAATGCCCACTCACATCTTCCAGAGGGGAGGGTTTGTGGATATGCTGGGGGGCAGACCTAATCATTAGCTCCATGAGAAAAGAGACAGCTGACCTGGAAGGTGGGCAGATAATGAGGGGGCATGTCATCACAAACCTGAAAAGGTTCCACTGCAGTGCTACTGCATGCCTACCTCATGATGTAACCCAACTTATTCAGAAGAGTCAGGGTTTACAGCAAAAAAAAGGAGAGAGAGAGAGAGAGAGAGAGAGAGAGAGAGAAAGAGAGAAATAACTACACTGAGAATGGGCACTGATCTTCCAGCGATAATAGGATCCCCCAAATACACACAAAAAGGAAAAACTAATGCAGGATAGCTGAATGAGGTGCAGGCAAAACACCATTGCCTTGCATCTGATTGACTAATGATATCAATGGGCCACAAGTCATCAACCATAAACCAACAGAAGCATATTGTTATCAATAATACAAACCACCTCTAGTCACAACAATAGCACTAATAATTAACAAAACTACATCCGAACTCCAAAATCTTGTAAAAGCATCAAAAATGTAACTTACTAAACAATAACATAACAACTGTTTATCCCACCGAGTGCAAATACTAAAGAGGCACTAGCTACAGTGTATAAGCCAATATCTGAGCTGCAGAATAAGAACCCAGAATTTGCCCACAATGTTGCAAGAGATTTAAATCAGGCAGATCTGAAGTCAGCATTACCCATCTACTACCAGCATGTGGGATTTGCAACAAGGGGCAGCAACACCTTGGACAAGGTATACACCAGTATCAAAATGGCATATAAAGCAGTGCAATACCCACACCTGGGCAGCTCAGACCACCTCACCATCATGCTAATGCCAGCATACAAACCTGCACATCAGGGAAAAGCCCACTTTGAAGCAAATCAGGGTATGGCCAAATGAAAAATTCACAGCACTCCAAGATGGCTTTGACAATACAAACTGGAGCATACTCAAAGCAGCTGCAATAACTGATCTACATGTTAACTTGGATGAATACACAGAAATTGTGATGCCATATATATCTAAAGGCATAGATGATGTGACCATCAATAGAAACATCATCATAAGAGCCAACTAAAAACCCTGGCTCACCAGCAAAGTATATGAGCTTTCAAAGGAACGTAATGTGGCTTTCAAATCAAAGGACAAGGAAGCTCTTAGTGTGGTAAGGGCAAACCTGAAGAGAAGGGTAAAGGAAGCAAAAATGGCCTATGGAAAGAAAGTCCAGAACAACTTCACTGACATGACAGACCCCAGGTGCATATGGCAGGGCATAAAAGCCATGACTGAATACAAACTCCTGTCAACCCAATGCAAGGACAACAAAGAATACCTGGGTAGACTGAACACCTTTTTCTGCAGGTTTGAGGATAGGAACAGCTCCAAGGCAGTGAATCTCACTAAAGACCTAGGAGATGAAGTGCTCAGCCTAAACTCAATACAACTGAAGAGGACCCTACAGCAGGTGAACCCTAGGAAGGCTGCAGAAACAGACAGCATCATGGGAAAGGTGCTAAAGGACTCTGCTGAACAACTAAGCACTTCAAGAAAAGGTACCCAAATCCTTCAAAAACACAAATATTATTCCACTGCCAAAGAAATCATCTCCCTCAAGCCTCAATGACTACAGACTAGTAGCCTTCATGACCACCATAATGAAAAGCTTCAAAAAGTTAGTCAAAAAACACCTGACAGCAAGCCTCCCAGCTGCACTAGATCCACTGCAGTTCATATATCGTACCAATCGCTCCACAGCAGATGCTATTTTGGTTGCACTGCATCTCTCATTGGCACACCTTGAGAACAAGGACAGCTATGTTATAATGTTGTTTATTGATTTCAGTTCAGCATTCAGTACTGTTATCCCAAAACAGCTAATCAAAAAACTTGTTCATTTAGGTATCAACAGCCATATGTGCAACTGGATCCTGGACTTCTTGATTGAAAGACCTCAAAGTGTATGTGTGGACAACAACTCTTTGAAAAGTATCAGAATCAACACAAGAGTACCTCACGGCTGTGTGTTGAGTCTACTACTGTTTACTGTGCTAACCTAGAACTGTAAAGCTAGATTCAACACCAACCACATCATCAAGTCTGTAGATGAACTACAGGTGTGAGCCTCATCAGTAAAGGAGATGGAAAGGACTACAGGAAGGTGGTGACCCACGGACTGATTGGTGTGTCAAGTACAACCTCGACCTTAATGTCAGCAAAACAAAGGAGACAATAATGGACTTCAGGAAAATGCAACCAGCTCATTCTCCTTTCATGATTGATGATGAGGTGGTGAAAAGAGTAAGGAGCACAAAATTCCTGGGGGTTCACATTGTGGAGGATCTATCTTGGTCAATAAACACCAGTCATATAGTAAAGAAGGATCATCAATGTCTGCATTTCCTGAGGAGACTGAGGAAAGTGAGCCTACCACCCCATATCCTCCCTACCTTCTATAGGGGTACCATAGAAAGTATCCCAATGAGTAACTTTTCAGTGTGGTATGGGAGCTGCTCAGTTTCAGACCAAAAAGTGCACAAAGGATAGTGAAAGTGGCAGAGAAGAAAGAGCTCCAAATTTCCAGCACTACAGGAGTTATACACAGCACGATGTCACAACAGAACTACAAAAATAATCAGGGATCCTACACACCCTGCTTATGAACTGCTCACATGCTTGTCATCCAGCAGAAGATGATATAGTATGCGATGTAAAATTTCCAGGTTCAGAAACAGCTTCGTCCCTCAGGTGGTGAGACTCCAACTATGGCAATAATCTCAGGGAAGCTGGACACTGATAAGATATGGGACACCAAACTATTTTGATGCAAATAAATGAGAGACAGTTCAGATTCTAAACATTAACAATACATAGATGACAATGAATGTGCAATATTATACTAACTAGATTGTCTTATTCATGTGAGAACCACACAGTGCAATAGGGACTTCTGCAATAAGAAATCATGCAGCTGCTGAAAATTATAGATAAGGTTGTTGTTGTGTCTTTCGGCTTTTCCCAGTTAGGGGTCGACAGATAAGGTAAACTGTGGTAATATGTAGGTAAAATAAATGTCCATTGCATGTTATTGTATGTATGTACATGTCTTCTCAATTCGAGCCTGATGCGTGCAATTTTGTTTAGCCTGCACTTGTGTAGGCTAAATGACAATAAAGTTTACTTTGTATTGGCTTTTTGACGTTTGAGTTGACGTTGTTTCTAAGATGTCCAAGTACCCAGTAAACATTGATCACCTAATACAATACAGCAGTATTTCTACAGTCATGCCTAATAATATAAACTTTATATCACAAATACCTAAGTTAATGACAAAGAAAACTGCAAAACAAACTTTACATTCCAAGATATTATTTTATACTTTATAAAAATATAATTTGTATTTCTTCCTGAAATGTGTTTTTTATTTAGTATACATGCAATCATTCTTTTTAACTGAAAATGACTCCAATAAATTGAACTCAGAAAGTGCATCAGTGATTACTAAATGCAGTCCGCATACTTTATTTTCTTTCTTTACAACCTCGAAGAATAGGCAAGCTGCAGAAACAATATATTGACAATTAGTGTTTGCTTGCATGCAGGATTTGGGGGGGGGGTACCCTTTTTTCTGTTATGCATTATGTGGCCATTCCTACTGACCATAAAGCCTCCCATTGTGAAAATGAGCCAGATATTCCCCTGTACTAGGGCATACAGTGCAGGGAAAGCTGCCCAGAGAAACCTATCATCCAGGTAACATACATGGTTGCTTGTGTCCCCATTAGCATCCCCAGTAGTTTGCCAGCAATGGGAAGATTTCTATTTTAAGCCCTAATCCTGCCCCTGGTGGTGATGTGAACCATTACATAACCACACGGAATACAATACCCCATTATCTCAGCATGTGTATGCTCCAACAAGGGCTGCCAATATTGGCTTAGTTAGCTGCAGCTCACTTCCCTCCCAATACCAGCTTCTGCTTTCCATGTTCAGACCACTGCCCTTAGCTTTGTAATGGCAGTAGAGCTGGAGAGGAAACCTCCACACTTTTATCCTAGCATGGGTGAGCTATACCCATTCATTTCCTGTCTTTTCAACCCTGGCTCTTCCAGTGCCTTTACTGCGTTTCAAACTCAAGTCATCCGAGACTCTGTCAGGGCTTTATCTCCCTGCACTACAAACACAGGTAATGTCTATGGGATTTCTGACATTCCTTACAAGTTACAGTAAAAAAAAAAAAAAAAAGAAACATTTTACTTTATACAACAAATCCTTACTAAAATGTAAAGGGCAGAGTCTTTACAGCACAGCACTCCAATTAACTTAAATAAAATAAGCACTTACAGAAGCTTACACACTAACTCTGCAGTTACACAACTGCAACCAAAGTGAAATACCTATTTTGATGATACAGTCAACTAACTGGAAGTCAGCTATAGCACTAAGTGATAAAAATGACATTTACTGAAATAAACATGCCAGAAAATCCCTCAACAAAACAGCAAATTGACCACGAGCATGGAAACGTATATCATTATTTTGTTTCCTTTTAATATCTTACTGCTGCAACTTACTTCCCTACCATTTAAAATATCTCAGGAAGTATTTTTTTCTGCAATTTAGGATGTGAAAATCTAGTAGTTCAATTATAATGCAAGCGCATGTTGTCACCATACTATGTTTTCTATTAGAGTGCAAAACTTGCATTGATTTTCTGCCTGGTGATTATATTTAAAATAAAGCTGCATGGAAACAACTCTGGACAACTTACCAAGTTATTCTACTGCAGAATGTTGTAGCAAATGTTAAGGCTGAACCATTATTAGCCAACCTTTTATATAATTGAAGCTTAACAGATAACTTCAGATAAAGACTGAGATAATATACACTGAAACAAGGAATGAGAAGTGTCTTAGAAATTATATACCTGCTGGTTGCTAGCCAATCAATTTCCTCAGCTTCAATAGCCCCTAAGCATTCTAGGGTGTGAACCATGTATTTATTATTAAACAGGAACAGCTTTTGCAAAACTGGGAAGAATGTTAAAAATCCAAATCCTGTTCCTTGTAGAGATATTCTGATTTCTGAACCAAGCCCTGACTTTCACAAGCCTAGAGGACATCATTCATATTCCTGTAGTCTTTTATAATATAGTATCTGAAAGCACCATGCCTGTCCTAAGTGTAAGTGGAAAAAATAAGACGTACCTTTAAGTAAACAGAACAAGGAGTTCAGCAGCAACAGTCTGATCAAAGTGTAAGACAATCAGTTTTTCTTGAGAGATGATAATGCTACTACTTTCTCTATACTGACGGATTTAATTTTGTGATTAATTACTAACAAGATCTTTGTATTATTTATCAGTGATTAATTATTTTATGTTTAATAACCAGGAAGGGAGATTGACCCATATGGCCATCATCAATCACAACAAGGGCAGAAGGCAAAACACAGTAGGTTACATTCAGAATTCAAACAAAACCGAATGCAGAACTGGAACAATCACCCATATGTACAAATATACCCAAAGGCAATACAATTATCTCAGGGAGATCACCATATAAAGGCTATAATTTTATTAGAAGTATACCATACCACATCAACTGTCAGTTAATCAGAACGGATTACATTTTTACATAATTTGGTCTTAGTAATGGAGCAACAATGACACAATAAGTATTGTAACCGAGTGAACATGAATAAATCACCACCAATACCTGAAAGCACATATTTCAAAAATATAACCATAAAAGGTTAAAAGAATATCCACATTTACCACACTACTTACTATAATTGTGAGACCACTACAATTTTGTCCATCAAGAAATATTTACATACTGTGATATGATTTGGACCTGACATAATGGAAGCAGAATGGCAAGTCAGTATTCTGAAGGTAGAGAGGCTGGTTAGAATGTTCAGGCTTGGTATATGCAGTTTATGGCTTCCATTTAGCTCTTTATTATACATTTTAAAAGTGTGTTTATAAAAGGGATAAGTTCATCTGTGTGTTGAGTACTACAAAATGAAAAGAAGGCCCATGCAGAAGGGAGTCCCAAGTAGATGGCCAGTGTAGTGAAGAATATGCAACCAGGGTTAAGGTTAGTCCTTGGCCTGGACTAGTTAACAACACCAAAAATGACATGCCCAAGTCTGCACATATCCACTACTGGGGCAGAGCAGAGGTAGAGAGTAATCTATGTGCAGTAATATAAATAGGACTGTGCATAGAAGAAAGGTAGAATTTTCATTACTGGCAGCCCCCCCCCCCCCGGTATATTGGAGGAGTCTAAAACTGGTGGTGTCTTTTGGGGCAATAGTGATTTCATTCGGAAGTAGTCATAGTTTGCTGAGGTTGTTAGAGGAATACATAAGTGAAAGACCATATGCAGCCTAAAAGATAAGCATCACTTTCCTAGTGGCAAGATGTGCCTCTCCCTCCATCTGTTTTGATACACTAGTAGAAGAAAGAAAGCATTTAGAAGGGTGTGAGACATTTGAAAAGAGTTGTGTATATGTCACAGAAGAACAGACATTTATTTACAAGGCAGGGACGCATTTAATGGCAGTGACCCATCTATAAAGCAGTGACACATTTGTAAAGGCCTTCATGGGTACAATTATCCTTATCTATAATAGTCTCTGCGAAGAATGAGTTTTGTAAAGTCTCAAGATAGCTATATGAGCAGATTAACAGAGGGGAAGGAGGTAATGGTCTTAAAAGTAGCTATGAGGTGAGTACTATTTAATGCTAGACTTTGGGATAACAGGAACAGGGCTGTCAGTCAGGGTTTGTACAAGGACATAGCCAGTGGGTTTTAAGGTATATTTTGAGTTCCTTTTAGAATAGTGGAGTAGAAGAAAGAGATGTGAGTTCACTAGGAAGTAGGTTCCAGGTTTTTCCCACAATGTTAGAGAAAAGGGAATCCCCTGCTTTATTGTTGGGTTTTTGTCTAGATACCAGTAGTTTATTTACTGAGCGTAGGTGTGTAAGATTTTTATATGGGGTGATTAGACTTGTGAGTATTGGTGTCTTGCATGGATGATAAAGAGTCTTATGGGCAATAATGAGTTGGTGGAATAGAATTTGATTATGCATCTCCAGCCAACCCAGTTGTTTCAGATTTTGGCAGTGGTGAGTTCTAAAAGGGGAGCAAGTTGCAAATCTGGCAATGTTACTTGAAGGAGGGTGCCAGCTTGTTGAGGTTGCTTTTAGATAGATTAGTGTATAAAGGAGAGGCATAGAAGAGAGTAGAGATAAGGTGGGTGTGGGCAATAGTAGTTCTAGCTATGGGGGTAAGGAAGGGTTTCATTTTATAGAGAGAGCCCAGTTTTCTGTTGATTGACTTTATTGTGGTGTTGATATGCATATCACTGCAGTTCGGATCATGAAGTAGCGGAGCATATTAATGTGGAGTCATCTGCATATTGTATGCATGTGGCTTGAGGGATGTTTACATTTAGATCATTAATAAAAACTGAGAATAGAAAAGGGCCTAATATAGAACCTTGAGGTACACCAAGGGTGACAGGAAGGTGGTTAGATAGACTGTTGTCCCAAAGCACTGCCTGTTGCTTGTTAGCTAAGTAGAACTTGAACCACAGCAGTGCATGTGTATCAAGTGAGAGAGACTTAAGTATATTAAACAGTAAATGCTTTAGAGAGATCAATAAAGGTTGCTGAGGAAACGGTATTATTGTTACGTTTTTTGTTAATGTGGTCAGAAAATGATAGGTGGGCAGTGGTGGTGCTATGGAAAGGTCTAAAGCCATGTTGAGAGTTAACCGATAGATCACCTTCTCCAAAATAACCTAACAGTTGATGGTGGATGCATTTTTTCATAATTTTAGATAAGGGAGAGAGTAGGGCAATTGGACAATAGTTAGAGAGTTCTGTTGAAGTACCACCTTTGTGTAGGGGGATTATATGGGAGATTTTACAAATGGATGGGACGGTACATTCTGCATTCTGTTATGGTTCTATTCATTAGGATAGAAATAGGATATGCTATAACTTTAGCTGCAATTTGCAGATATTTGGCAGGTAGTAGGTCAGCAGCGGGGGTTGATGGTTTGTGCGCTCTGCTGTTTGCTTTTATTCTTGATTGCAAAAGACAGAAGCAGCCAAATGACTTGTTATTTAAAGTTCTGAGTTTTTTCTAGAAATCCGCCAACTAGACATGACACACTCCAACTGACAAGCACCTGAGCCTATATCTCAAGTATTGCAAGCAGCATGCACTTTGTTTTCAGCTTACAATGGCCATTAGGTGTTTTACGTCAAGCCATACAAAGATCTTTTACGAAAACTTGTGGTAGGTATATTCTGATGTTACCAGTCAAAGTTAAGTACCAGCAAACAGCAGAGCACACATACCACAACCAATCTGGGAAGCCTATTAATAAAAAGAGTGAACAGCACTGGTCCAAAGACTAAGCCCTACCAAACATTTGTGGCCAGAATATAGTGTTAAGCCACTTAACTTTAAAGTGCCAATTGCTGAAACTGTTTGCAATCTAAGAAAGAGGTTCCAAAGCAAAGTCTCTGTTTGACAAGAACCTTTAGAAAAACAGTGCATTTCATCAAAAGGCTTTGAATGTTCTAGAGAGACAACTTCACTAAACAGCCTGTCTAATCCACACGTTTTAGGACAATGTTTGTTAAGCAGCTAGAGCGCAGTCATAATACAGAGGAGTTGCCTAGCGATATAGTTTATAGTCTGCTATGGTTCTTAAAAACAGCTGCCTAGACCATCTGTTCCAGGACTACCACAAGCAGGAACACGTCCAAGCAGTTCAGAAGTTTGCTTTCTTACTTACTGAAAGTACAGCAGCCAAGCAAATGCAGCTGTGACTAAGTCAGGTCTGGAGTAGAGACTAAGACATTTGCAATATTTAAAAGAAAAAGAAGCAGACTTTCAGCTCGTTTTGTTTCTAAAATACTTGAGTTTGCTGATTTCATACCAGTAAATGGCTTATTTATTTATGTATGTACTTGTTTGTTTAATTGGGTCTCAGTAGCTCATCGGGTAGCACCGCTCACCTTTGGTGCTGGAAGTCAAAACGTTGTGGCCTCTGTTCCCACAACAGGTAGCTGGATTAATTTTCCAATACAGACACTGCAGTGCAGCATAAAGGGTGTGCTGCACTCCTGAGTGTGTTATCCTTTCGATAGGATGCTAAAAAGTCTCATCTGCCTGAGTTGGTGGTATCTCAGGTGGATGTAAAAGATCCCATGGCATTTATCAGAGTTGGGAACGTTTTCTGGTGCTCTAAACAAATTTGCCTAGTCACTATAAACACCACATCAGGCCAATGGTCTAGTGAGAGTTGCCCTGTCAATAAACAAAGTGTAAATAAATAGAATAAATAAAGCCTTTGACTGAACAGGATTTTTTCAGACCCTTTGCAGCTACAACCTGGGCCACAAAAGCAAGGGTAAATGCAGTATGTATGGATGATTTAGACTTGTCAGTATCAACAATTCTATAGTTGTTTTATGGAGTGTTTTTTTTTTAATTAACAGCTTTATTAAAACAAATCCATATAATGCAAATTATAACAAACAGACAAGTGACCAAGAACATTTGGCTATTTTATTCATATCACACGTACAAGATTTCATTTTGACTAGAAATAAGATAGTAACATGATACTTTGCAGAAACTCAATTCTGAGACAACTGCAGACAATGAAATTATTAAATTCAGTGAAATAGTATTTTGTCAACTGGAAAATAAATGTAAGCTACAGCATGCTACAGTATTTTTATAGGGTAACAAACCCCTATCCTGCAACACCATACCCAGTACTTAATAATTACAACTCAAAGGTCATGCCTCAGGGAAAGGGGACAGTCCCTCTTCTCCTAGCTAATATTACCTAAAATCTGTAATAAATACAAGTGAGGCTGCACATCCCCATATTGGGGGTATATATGTCATGACTCCTGCAAAAACACTGCCGCATAATTTTGTATTTTCTAAGTCAGTGAAGTGCCATTTTGTCAAGTAAATGTAGTAACCAACCAAAGTCTGAAAAGACACAGATGAAATTGGATATTTCAAACAAAGTAACCAGGTAACAGCCAAACCACAGTTCCGTGAAACATTGCAAGTAAAACTTTAGTCCAAAGATTGTGACGTTTGAAACTTTAATCTAAATTAAACCACATTAAAAGATTATACATTCAAAGGCTCAATGAATATGTGTAGGTATTGGTTAAGTGCTTTCATCCCATTACTGTTTGGGACTTTATCAGAACACCAAAAAATATATCGACAAGCACAGGATATGGCATGGTATCAAAAGATAAGCACAGAGTATATGAATTTGCTGATTGCTTTTTTTTCTTGCCACAAGAAAGGAAATTGTATACAGATATTTTAAGTTTGCAAGAGGACATCACCACTAAATTTTCAGCAGGGGTAACTGGTGACAAAATAGATAGACTACATGAGAATATCTTAGCATATGACAAGCTTTTGCAATCAGCTAAGATAAAGAAATTACAATGTGATTTACACGATTTTGAAAATAATGCTGTTTTTGCCTGGCTGAGAGAAGTAGCCACATGAGTGGAGAGCACTGCAGTCAATCATTTACAGCCAGAACCAATCAGAGAACATCCAGAGATTACTGGTAACTCTATGACATCAGTGAGAGCGGGAACATTGCAAGACTTGAACTTGGTGGAACCTCCTCAGCTACAACAAGCTAGTAATTCTTCTACTTATGCTTCTACCACTGGAACACCTTATAGGTTCATAGGTAGGTACTAGGCTATTGGCCCTAAGACCTATATAAGCCTAGCCAAAAAGGTACCCTGGCTTTCACCTTATCAGTCTCCACAATCCTCGGCAAATGCTGCTACTTATAATCCAGAAGTGGGTATAGCACCACTTACATTGGATGCAGTTCCAGGCACTAGCAACATCAATTTTTTAGTACAAAAGACCACTCCAGCACAGTTTTCCCTACCAAAAGCCCTGCCTTACAGAAACAGATCACAGAGTATAGGCAGGAAAGGGAGAGTACAACGACTTTAGAGTATTGACACCATGCAGCAAACCGTGAAGAAACATCAGTTTTGAACACAGGTTTGGTGTTTAATATTTCTTCAGTTGAATTAACTGCAGCTCAGTTGTCTTTACTTAATAAGGGATTATCATTTATCCTGGCTAGATGAGCAGACCCGACAGAAATGCTCAAAGACCATAGACTTTTGGGTAGGTCTTTAACATTAAAGACTCAGCGCTCTACCTGAAACAAATCTATTTCTGAAACCAAGTACTTTTATTCCAGTACCACACCCCACAGTACAAGTCTTTACTGATTTATGTGAGGCACAGTTCCGTGAATTAATTCAGAAAGGCATTAAACCTAACTTCTGTAATATGACACAAGATGACACTGCTCCACTGAATGAGTTAAAAGAGATACATTCAGTGGAAGTGAGACCTGCTAATAAAGGTGGTAGTATAGTAGTATTAGACAAAGACTTGTATGTAGAACAGATGAAGAAACTACTTTATGATGTGACCACATATATGCATTTATTTCCAGCAACACTGTGAATGGCGTGATGGAGAAAGTTTCATTTTTAGTTTTTGATTTATTGATGACAGGTCTAATCAATGAAGAACTTTTTAAAATATTTTAATATTGACCATCCATTATTTCCAACTATATGCAGCCTCCCAAAGATACATAAGGACTTAGCTTGTCCACCCATGCGACCCATAATTTCTGGGAAGGGGTGGTGTATGCAGCCGTTATCCATTTTTGTAGAGAAAACTTTACATTCCCTGCTAGAAGAGTGTGACACTATACTTAAAGACACTAAATATTTCCTAGAAAGACTACATGCTAAGTGTGCTAACATTGTAGATGAATATATGTTTGTTACACTTGACAGTGAGTCTCTGTTTACAGTTATTCCTAATGATTGGGGTATCAAAAGTATTAGAGCTTTCTTGAATGAGAAAAAGTGTTTTTCGGATGATAAAGTGAAACTCATCTGTTCATCTTTGGACATAGTACTCGAGAATAATGTTTGTGCTTTTGAAAAAGAGTTTTTTCTGCAGAAGGTTAGCATGGCTATGGGCACTGCTTGTGCAAATACCTACACCAACCTGGCTTTAGTACAATGGGAGACTACAAATATCCTACATAATGATGCTTTTTATGAACACATTCTTTGGTATGTTCATTTTGTGGATGATTTGATTTTGTTATGGCATGGCACCTTGGATGAACTGAAGGCCTTTATTGCTTATATGCACACTACTACTGGTTTTCTTAAGTTTACTTATAACTACTCATTTGATGAGACTGAATTTTTAGATGTCAAACTTAAAGCGGATTTGAGAAGCGTAACCATGAGTGTATATAGAAAACCAACTTGAAAAAACAGTTATTTATACAAGAACAGCATGCACCCCAGCCACGTTACATGAAATGTACTTAAAGGCCAGGTTTATTGTTTGATGAGGTTGCACAACAATGATTTAAACTTACAACTGGCTTTAGAGTCCCTTAAGTAGGACTTTCTTGGTAAGGGTTATAAAGAAGCTGAAATAGATTTTTGTATATCTGATGCTTGGAATGAGAGGGCAGGTAGATGTAAGTCTTATTTCACTGAGAGGGTGGTCAGTGCAAGTAGTAACACTTCTACACTGAACACTGATACTTTCAGGGTTTCTTTGCAATATTCCAGTGACATTAACAGGTACTGTGATATTATTAAAAGGAAATGGGGCATATTGCATACCACAGATGGGCTAAAAGGAGTTATTGGTGAAGCACCATGTTTCTCATTTAGAAATAACAAATCTCTTAGGAAACAACTTTGTTATAACACCCAACAGTACATGGCTGGGGTTGAATCCAATAGATCGGGCACGTTATGCAGGAGATGTTCTGCTTGCAAGTATATTCATTCTGCACAAGTTTATGTCCATCCTATTCTAAAGTTCAAAATAGAATTGGGCTTTTATGCAGATTGCAGATCAATGAATATAGTTTCCTTTGCTTTCTGCCATGTGTGTCATGCTTTCTATATAGGTAAGATGAACAGATGTCTAAAAGACATAATACTTGGGCATTATAGAGACAAAGAAAGATACTAATGCCCTAGCACATGTTATGCATTATGGTTCGGAACATAATTTCAGGTTTCTGGTCTTACAAGTTCTAGATGTTAGCATGAAAGGTGGTGATTTGGTTAATTGGACTGAAGGTGCAGAACAGAAATGGATTTTGCTTTTTAATGCTGAAAAACCACCAGGTTTAAATGGGGCTTTCACACTAAAGCTTTTTCTGAAGTCATGCCCTTTGAAACACTCAATGTGGATGTTGTTTATATACACATAAACAGGAATTTTAACAAGTGTCATTACACACTTTATGCATATTTTATATATTTTTATATATGATTTATTTAATATATAGTTTTTAGGCATTTTTGACTTTTTTGCATAGGTTTTATATATGATGAACTAATGTCTTAAAGAACTGCTTAATTGGTTTCAAGCATGGTTTGCTTGCTGCAGTGTATAAATTTTGGTTGTCTTTTAACAAGGTTGTCTGATGAAGCAATTAGCAAATCGCGAAAGCACTTACCTGGTACTTTTGTTTTGTTTAATAAATTATACTTTGCTTTCTAGCCTTGCAGGCTCGGTACCTCATTTGTTTTTAGTTGCACTTTATCAGAAAAATTTTTGTTTCCCAGAGCTGTGGGTCAGTTATTACTTGATTACTTTGTAAGTAAATTTTGGTAAATTGTGTGTTCACTGGTAAGTTGCTTGATGACTCCCCAACCTCTTCTTAGATTAGTTCCACTCTTCTTAGATTAATTCCTTTGAAATGATTTACACCTTTTTATCAGGTGCATTTGGAAACATGGATTTGTGTCCAACCAACTCTGTGTTATACTGTAGAAATCTAACGTGATTATTGTATTAAAGGACAGACTATCTCGTGTAACAACTGATGTAAACTACACGTTGTTGTGAGATAGTGCAGCTGTGTGTGTTGTTAGTGGTTATTAATCTGTCTACCACTGAATAACAGTTGTACTGTTAAATAAAGAATATAATGAAATTAAATACATTTTTATTGGTCTTAAACATTCTGGCAAATGGTCTAAAGTAAAGCTGAAAGAATGAAATAAAATCCTGAATTTGTTAATAACTAAATAAACTCTTGTTAACATGGACTGAATACTACATGTTTTACTGCACAACAAGAAAAATAAATATCCAAGTATTTCAAATCTAAACTAAGGGAGCATTTCCCGAACGAATCGAAATGCTTGTGTTACAAAGAAAAGGGTGAAGCTCAACTGCTCGTGGTCTGTTCTGTAATGCCCCAAACCACATTGCGCTTACTGTAAAAAAAATGTAAATATTCACCAGTAAATGCTCACTCAACACAGAATACTGAGAACCAAAGTGGAAGCAGTACTATAAAGGCTGTCTTCCGAAATCACCACACCTCCAATAACTCCACCAAATCTTGCAGGGCTCAAAACAGTGTCATTTCACCGATGGTGTAAAAAATATTTTATTAACAAATCCACTTGAAAAATCGACAAAAAACTTGAATTGCTGAATGTTGTACAGTAACCAAAAAAGGATTTAGCGCTTTCGTCTCCCACTGGAGACCTCATCAGAATCAATACTTAAAGCGATTTAAACTCCTTATATAATACCCATAGTTCCATTAATGGAATAACTCAATAATTGTTAATTCAAATGAATTAAGTATGATTAAATAAAATTAAACATGTATTCCTATCTTGTAGTATTCGTCTATGAATTGAAAAACGATACCATAAGACACATATAAACATATACATTCTGCAATAAAAATAACAATGTTATGCACGTATATACTCAGTCCAACTAATTAATAATATAAGATATTGAACATATCTTGACGTATAAACATGCTTACACACCAGTGTAAGTCAAGTAAAATAAATTGAATAAATAGTTTAAGAATTTTAAGAATGGTGTACATTAAAGAATTTTAAGAATGGTGTATATTAAACTGAATGGGGCTGGTTAGCTGCTTAAACATCCTAAAATCCTTATGTTCGAAGTAATACTTCATCATATCAATATATTAATGTATTATATACTTCAGTCTATTAAAAATACTGTTCTTCCCACCTGTATTCACTTATAACTCATGTGCTTGGAAAAGTATGTATCTAAAGTACAAAGAATGTACAATAAAAATATTGTAAAAAACCTTTAAACATTTTATTTATTTATTATTTATAATTTATATTTATAACATCCTGTGTATATATTTTTATTTTAACTTAAAACTTGATGTACATATGTGTTACATAAATAAATTATATATGTATATATTATTATTAGAAAATCAATACAAATGGTATGGAGGTTAAAAATATTATATAAATATCATAAGTAACATAAAATATCATAAAAATTATGTAAATATCATAAATATTGTAAATATTATAAATATTATAAATTCCAATAAATACTGTTAAGAACCACAGGAGGGTTGTTAAGTATTCTAAAAACTTGTAAACCATAATAAATAAATAAATAAACTCACTGCGGCAATGTGTCTTAATAAGTATTAGGTGTTAAAATACCAGTGGTATATTAAAAAAACTTATTGCTAAAACCACTACTAAAATATTATCTGAAAAAATACATACCTATTGTTGTAAAAATTATTGTAATTGTTATAAAAGGAAGAAAATATTGGATGTGATATTATTATTAATGTCTCTTGGGGTCTTCAGCTAATATCTTGAGGGCAGGTGTAATGGAGACATGGTCATTCAACCCTTTACCAAAACAGGCATCCATTTTCAATTGCCAAATCATTTCCCTGTATTCTAATCTTGTCTCCCAATCACCACCCCTTTCCAGTTGTTCCACTTCTTCCAACACCCATAATTTGAAGTCAGCTTGTTGGCATGTTGTTGAATGTCTGTACAATGCATTATTCACATCCTTTTTATTAATGTCTCTCATATGTTCATATATTTTCCTCCTTAAATGTCTAACTGTTTTACCTACATAAAATGCCCAACAGTATTTACAAAATGCTAAATAAATCACCCCTTTGGTATAGCAACTACTATATCTCTTAGATTTCAGGGTCATCCCTAAACTCGGGGTAAAAGGTAAAACTTCTGTAACTACAAAGATAGCAACTACATTGTTATACTCTGTATGCACTTGTCAAAAGCATATGAAAGAATCAAATACCTTCTGCTGGTCCAAAGACTTTCAGAAGCCACCATTTTAACAGATGAACTCCCCTGGTTTTCAAACACTTAACAGAACAGGAAGATATCTGATACTCAGCTGTAGCTGGATCATGATATATTACAGCAGGAGCTCCACAAAGATCCAAACCTGAAACACTTCTTCTTCTTTCAGCTTTTCTCGGTTAGGGGTCGCCACAGTGGATCACCTGTTCGCTCATGATTGGCAGTGAAGTTTTACTGTGTCAAGTTGCCAGCCCAGCACCCAACCTTCAACAGAAGGCACACACTCACGCCTAGGGTCAATTTAGCGTGTCCAATCCACCTACAGCATGTCTTTGGGATGTGGGAGGAAACCAAAGCACCCAGAGGAAACCCACACAACCACAGGGAGGACATGCAGACTCCGCACAGAAGGCACCCCAGCCGAGGATCGAACCGGAGAGCGTCTTGCTGTGAGGTGGCAAAGCTAACCGCTGCACCACCACGGCCACCCTCAAACCTGAACCACTACTTTTCACAATCTTCATTAGCAAAATGCTGTGTTCAGCTAGTGTTCTAGTGCATTCTATGACGATTGTAAAGATGTATAGCTCCTTATGGCTTAGAGGAATCCAGTACCCCCGACATGAAAAACTTAGATTTTACCTTTGCAAATATTGTGTAATTGCACTCTAGATCTGTTCTATTTGTGTGTCTTATTCGTACTGGGGATAATAATCTGAAAACATACTGTCCCACTAAAAGTGATGTATGATCGCTATCACTGATTGTAAATGTACATTTCCATTCATTTTATTTGTCATTTGGCCTTGGACCCTTTTCAAACATGAACAAGGCCAGTTGGCTAAGATGTGATAGAAACAATCACACAGTAAATAAAGTCATAATGGAGAACTGTAAAAAGGGGAAGAATTTAAGTATAGCATGGATAGACTACAAAAAAGCATTTGACAGTATTTCACATTCATGGATAAAACAGTGCTTAAAAATGTATAAGATACACCCTACACTGATTGATTACATTACAGTTACCATGAAACAGTGGCAAACCACTTTGCAGCTAAGGACAAATTAGTATTCCAGGGATAAAAATTCAAAGGTGGATATTCCAGGGTGACTCTTTGTCAATGTTGCTCTTTTGTCTTGCCCTTAACCCATTAAGCTGTCTTCTTAACAGATTTGGTCATGACTACAATTCGGCTCCCAGAAACAAAGTGCAAAGACTTATCTTCTTTTTGTGGACGTTTAAAACTATATGGTTCATCAGATGAGGAACTGAAAGCACAACTACAAGTGGTCAAAACTTTTTCAGATGATATAAGAATGTTGTTTGGTCTTGGTAACTGTGCAAAAGCAACCTTTAAAGCAGGAAAGCTACAGCACCAAGAAAACATCAGCCTGGGACAGGAATGTTATTTAAAATAACTTGAGCAAGAGGAAGTGTATAAATATTTGGGAAATGATGAAGGATCAACAATAAAACATGAACAAATGTGAATAAAACAATACATAGTATTTTAGAAGAGTAAAAATGAATAATGAAAGCAGTGCTGACATCTAGGAAGAAAGTCCAAGCTATAAACCAATTTGTTCTTCCTGTCCTAACTTACAGTTTTGAGGTGACTGCCTGGCCCAAAAGGTGTCACATCGGTTGGACAGGAAAACAAGAAGGATGCTTCATGCTCAGCAAATGATTTATAAAAATCATTGTATGCCAAGACTATATATTCCTCATTCTGAAGGAGGTATGAGCCTCTTTGAAATTGATTACATGCATTGATCCGCAATCGTAAGACTGCATGCATATCTGCTGACCTCACAAGACTCAAATGTACTGAAAGTTTTAAAACATGAGAAGAATAAGTCTAAGATCACTTCCCTGCTTAGTTTAGCAAAAGCATATTGGTGTCAAGTGGGAATTGAAATCAAACCGGAAGTAGATAAAAATCAAATAGCAAATGAATGTGCCCAAAAACAAAAGAAAGACTACAAGGTGAAGGGTCAGATGAGAAGTCAAGAAATGTGGAAAATGCATAAATACAGCTGCAAGTATAAAAAACTCTTGGAACTATCTCATGTTGATCAGGATCAAAAGCATGAATGGTTAAGGAGAACTGAATTTAAACCAAAAGACAAAAGGTTAGCAATGGTGGCCCAAGATAGTGGGCTATGTACACGTTGGTTTACAAAGTCCATTGAACATGTGGGAGAAACAGACAAATGTAGGTTTTGTAAAACAGAACCGGAAACAGTTGCACATATTATTGCTGGTTGTGATATACTAATGGCAGAAGGACTGTACACTAAAAGGCATAATAATGTGGCAAGACTGCTGCATTGGGGATTGTGCAAACATTATAATATTGAAGTAGCTGAAAAAAGCACCATAGAAAATTATGACATTTATATCACATTGGATCACCCAGTACCAACAGTTCAAAAAATAGATGTGAGGAAACCAGATATATTAGCCCATGAAAACACGACAAAAGTAGCATCGATAATTGAAATTGCTGCACTCGGTCACTACAGTGTCTTACGTACAGAGAGACACAAAGTCATAAAATACCAGGATGTGCAGACAGAAATGAGGGCAATGTGGAAGAAGGATACCAAGACCGTTCCAACAGTAGTAGGAGCAACTGGTCTTGCAAAAAAGAATTTACAATCGTACTTAGATATGCTACCGATACATGCAACTCCACATGAATCGCAGAAGGAGTCAGTACTGATCACATTGCAGGGGCTGAGTAAAGCACTTCTGGCTAATGTCAAAGATTGAAACAATACTAATTTCATGAACTTTAATCATACTTTGACTTAGGAATGGGGTCCATTCCCATCATGGTATTAGAAACCCAAAAGACTTGGAGAAATTAAAAAAGATAAAGACACACTGAAATCTAAACATGTAAAAGAAGGTAAAATGCTAGAAAAAAAAGCAAAAGGTCAAGATGAGAATTCTAGAAGTCACTTTTCCATCTGTCACAGAGTGAGAAAATGGGGTGTGTGTCAGGTCACCAAAGTTTTGCTGAACTCAAAAAATGGAAAGAAGTTCACTGAAACTACTTTCACTGACAAAGGAGATTGGCTTTTTCTTCACTGTTGTACGACCTCCCATGTTGGTTTACATAATGCTGGGGGGATCCCTTTTTTTTTCAAATATATTTTTATTGAATTTTTCAAACTTTTCAAACATACGAAGGAAAAACTAAGTCATTGCGGGAAGCAGTAAAGTATAGGTATATATGTAACAGTTAGTGCAAAAACTATGCATTTAGAACACAGCAGTTATCTTACAGGGAAGCTTACATCTTAGAGACCAATATAAGCAGTAAAGACCCCCAATAACCTAGTACAGTCAAAGTCTAGGGATACAAATGGAAAGTGGCTTGGAAGGAAGAATATATGACTGTCTTAAGAAGAAAGAAAAGCGGTAAGGAGGGTATAACCATAAAAAATAACTATTTACACCATGTACTTCTATTTATACCATATTTACACCATGGATGCCAGAGGATAACAAAATGATATAACAAAATATTTTGTAAAATCAAAAGTTACCGTGTGATGGTAACAATGTCTAATGCTTATAGGGCCAGAAATTATACTAATGGAGGTTTTCCTGGAATGTAGTGTTACAGACCCACATTTTGGAAGATTATTTAGTTTGGATTAGGTCAAAAAGTCTACACCAGTAATTCTGAAAATATTCTTTTTGTTATTATTGCATAACTTATGTGCAGATATATATCTGATTGCCATTGATGTAAAGTTTTCCCAAGCTATTGTTGAGGGATTGACCCAGTTCTTGGCTATATATTGGGAAGGGCACAGGCTGTAACACAGATGTGGCAATGGATACCCATAAGAGATTTAGGAATAATATTTAAAATCATAGTTTGCCAAGAGAATGTGGTTTTTTCGTATCCCATTTTTTCCAACTGACTTCTGAGAGAACACCAAAGTTTGTAAATATTCTTACAGCTCCAAAAGATGTGAAGTATATCTACGTGTGGGCGGGAACAGAACGGACAGGTTAGGTTTTTATTGTAAGACTGCTGGGGTATAGTAGGAATTGTTGTTTATCATAAGCTGAGTGTAAATTAGGTTTTTGAAGGGGGTTAAATTCAGGGTATTATTGATTGCTTCGCACTTAAGACTCCATAGAAATTTCTCCTTGTATACCATTCCAATATTTGGAAAATAGAAGTGAATGATTATACTTAATGCTTGACACAAGTTTATAGGTATTCAAAATCATTTTGTTCCATAGGGAAAGTGATTTAATGATAGATTTTGATACTATAATGTCTTGCTCCTTCACGCTATAGTTAGAGAATTTTTGTTTTATAAGTGAGCTAATTTGCCTTAAGATAGGATCATATTTGTTAGGAACACCAAATAAAGCTTTGACCTCGGCAACATTTTTAGAGTTATAGAAGTGCCAAACTATGGCATAGGGAAGTTTGTTAGATCGATCATTTTATTATTGATTTTTAAGTTAGGGTTTAGGTGAATAGGTTGGAGAATGGGAATAGTATTGTGTAAATTTAAGGAGGTCATCAGAGTTTGAAAGATGCAAATTTTGTTCTTTAGTGTAGGCAAGATCTTGAACTTGTAGTCACCATCAGGAGCAAGAAAAGGGACAGCATATGGATTGAGTTTTAACGAATATATATAGTTGCACCAGATTTTGATCCAGGTTGGGTACCAAGTTTCAGCAGAGGGGTCATAGCAGGCTATTTGAATTAGACGGCTAGCATTAATGATGTCGTAATATAAATTAAAATCCGGGGGACTTAAACCGCCTTTGTTCTTTGGGGTAATTAGATTCCTGTATGATATTCTAGTTGATTTAGGGAACCATAAAAACTTTGAGATTGTGGTTTCCATTTTTCTGAAAAAATTTTTTGGAATGTTTAAGAAGATGGAGTTAAGATGAAAAAGGATTCTAGGCAAAATATTCATTTTAATGATAGCAGATTTTAATAGCAAAGAAAGATTGATGTTTTCCATCTAGTTAGATCATGGGGGGGGGGTCCCTGCAAAAGATATTTCTTTGAATGTTTGTAGAAGGTGGTTTCTGTGTTTTGTATTCACCAAAAATAACTTCAGTGAGTCAGTTTGCACTCTTTTCAAACAAGGCCACTCAAAAGAAATTGGGACTTTGGAGGCAACGCTCTCTGAATCATGTGGTGAGCTTGCTTCCAATAAAAAAACAAATCATATTCTACCGTGAACGGTTGTTTTTTGACTAAATGTAGAATTCTTATCCCTGTTGTTGATGATCATGACATGGAGTATGGCTGCCTGTTGTTACATAGTTATTCTTTGTGGTTGAGACTCAAGACTTTCATTGGAGACTGTGTGAGGTGCATCTTTTAATGGTTTTGAGGCAGACACATTCTGTGCATCATTGTGACTGCAATATCTTTTATGACAAATTCTCAATGATGGTTATGGACAGACAGATTCTTTCAAATAACTCATGGTTGAAATCATAACAGCGAAAACTGATTATGCTGCAGTAATTGTGGTATGACAGTGCAGCTACTGAATGTTACACTAAGATTACTGCACTCTGTCAATCAGAGCAAGGTACCAATGCTCTGGAAGAAAAAAATGTAGCTCAGCAGAATGTGAAAGAGTATTCCACTATGCTAAAGAGTGATCTACAAGTTAAAGAGTAATCGGCTATTTTACATTGCAATTACCTGAAATTCTTTAATGGAAAGATGTGACATCAGTACAGGAAAGGAGGCCACCACACTACCAGCTGTTTTGTCAGTGCATGGCTCCCCTCCACCTGTAGTAAATTATCCAGGAATGCAGTGCCTGCTATAGTTACAGTACACTAGGGCTATTTGACATACTGCAAATAGCACTCTGGGAAAGAAGGAAGTGGAACAGTGTTCTTGGACAATGAGCCCGGGGTCAATATTATTGAAGGTGGCTGGGGATGTCCATGGAAAATGAGCATCAGTTTAACATTACAGGAAATGGGAGGAGTGTTGTTACACATCAATCATTATAGGCAGTAGAAATCTGGACTGCACAAGGAGTGTTTTTTGTGTGTGTGTGTGTGTGTGTGTGTGTGTGTGTGTGTGTGTGTTCATGTATGTATATATCTGTGTATATATAAATATATACATGCACATGTGGTGTGTGTGTGTGTGTGTGTGTGTATATATGTGTCTATATAAATGTATACATATATGTGTGGGTGTTCATGTATGTATATATCTGTGTATATATAAATATATACATGCACATGTGGTGTGTGTGTGTATATATATATATGTGTCTATATAAATGTATACATATATGTGTGGGGTGTGTGTGTGCGTTAATGTACATGTATGTATATATCTGTGTATATATAAATATATACATGCACATGTGGTGTGTGTGTGTGTGTGTGTGTGTGTGTGTGTGTGTGTGTGTGTTCATGTATGTATATATCTGTGTATATATAAATATATACATGCACATGTGGTGTGTGTGTGTGTGTGTGTGTATATATATATATATATATATATATATATATATGTGTCCATATAAATGTATACATATATGTGTGGGGTGTGTGTGTGTGTGTGTGTGTGGATGGATGGGTGGATGTATAGGTGGAAGTTTGGAACTTGAAAATGCAAGTTCAAAAACAATGAAAAATCAAGTGTGATTCCCAAGAAAGCACAGCAAACTGAGACATCTGCTGTCAAACATTAAAAGAGTCAAGCCTCCCTGCACTCACCCAACACTTTTGCTACTGATATATACAAACTCACAAATCAATGTGCCTTGGAGAAAAGAGAATTCTCAGAGACACAGCAAATTTGGACTTGGTATATATTCCCCGACTTGCACTTAACACTTCTCCAGCTTGCAATAAGCACCCATGTATGTACAGACACACACTGAAACAAAACATGCCCGTATTGTCTAAAGGAAGGGGAACCCTAGATATGTATAATACAGGCAGGACCATTCACACTGTCTTCACTGTATATTATATTGATGGGCATGATTGCTTATGTAATATTGCTCCATAACAAGCTTGCTAAGCATTTTGATTGGCAGTATCTGTCAGGACCCACAAGAGAAGTTCCCTAAATGCCATCAAGTACTGGGCTAATGTTTTATAGCATAGGTAGCCACGGTGGTACTGCATAATGAAGTATACAGCAATTCTGATCACACTCACATGCCAGGATACACTATGCGATTTATGTGACCTTGATAAACACATCTAATATCCCCAAACCATGTTAGATACAGCTGCAAAAACAAAAGGTGATCAGTTCCATTTAAAGTGTCTCACAATTCCTCAGAATGAAAATGTTTGGGGTTCTATAGTAAAGAGGAAAAAAGCTGCCTCTTCATTCACTGATTTTTACAAAAATAGTCCGCGTCTTCACAGTGATCCACAGCAAATTGCATTTCAAGCATCGTGTGAATTCTCCAGTAAAATGTTCACCTTTGTGACATCTCTAGATCCATATCTTGCAGTTGACTTTTAAATGTTTTTTGTTCCATTCTGCTACTGTTGCCATGGAGAAGTGACTGATCTCCAGAAAAAAAGCACTAGCAGGACCCCTTTATTTATGAAATGAGACAGAGGGAGCATTACAAAAGCAATCTTCAATCATATAAATGGTTTTCCTTTGGCTTGTCTCCACAGATGGCCATGCACACTAAGGCCAAAACATAGCATTCAGAGATATGCCTGCCTGCCTTTGTCCTTTTTACATGGCCAGCCTAGGTGGTTACAAAGACACTTCATAGCAGTTCCTCTGATACTGATTGAAGCACAACCTTCAGTGATCCCATGCCTTGCCATTTAAGGATTGTAGCCCAGCATTGTATCTGTCAGTCCTCCTTCCTGCCCATCTCAGGCTGACCTGTCAGTACCTGGGTTACTATATATTTACTAACACTGAAGCATGTATCTTGACCTACACTGATGGAACACCTATTGAACACCATTTCTGAAGTACCACATTCAGAAATTAGTTTTCTGTGAATTCCTTGCGGTCTTAGAGTAATGAAAATGTTATCAGGTAATGATAAGCCAGCCTCGTTAGAAAACTAAAATAGTTTGCTTGCAAGTAAACTTTGTGCTAATTCAACAGTTAAGGAGGATTCCAAAGAAAGTGAGTTGCACTTAGTTGAGGAACTCTGGAGATGTGAAGGTAAAACAATTTAATTCCTGTCAAACATGCAATTTCCGGCTTGGCATACTTAATAAAAGTTTTATTGTTATTTATGTGAGTTTGCTGAATTTTCTCTTTTAGTTGTTATTTATAATGGTTCGCATTGCTGTGCTGTAGATGATTTTTACTATTAATTTTTAATTTTGCTGTCAGTTCAAATACATAATTTGTATATTTTTCCTTGAATTCTTAATCACGAATTCACAGCCTCTATACTCAAATGTTGTGTAAGAAAAACATTTCCAGGTTTGACCAATATATCAAGGTGGGATTTCTAGCTCATATTTGGCTGAATCAGAAATTAATCTGATAGCAAAAAATTCAAAAGGGGCATAACTTTTTCATGAATTTCAAGAAGCTGTCATTAAGATGCATAAATCATACTGGAAGCACAGATTTCTACTTGCTTATTTGCAACTACAACAAGCCCTTCATTGTTTTAAAAGTAATGAAAACTTTTCAGTCTCTAATAAGCCAGCCCTGTTAGAAAAGTGGAAGACTTTGCAAGCAATCTTTAAACTAATGAAACTATTGATAGAATGTTCCAGATAAAGTGACCTGCTGCTGACTGAAAAAATGTTCAGAGATTTAAGGCAGGGACAAACCTCTCTAACACATGTCCAAGATTCAGTGCATGTCTTTGCATGGTTAATAAAAATTGTACTCCCATTTCTATGAGTTTGAACATTTTATTTTTAGTTGTTTATACCTGTTGTCACCCCTGGCCTAAAGATTTACTGTTATTAAAATTATAACCTTCCCATAGTCTGAGGATCTTAAAGACAGTTATATTAGTTGGGGAGTGCAAACGGCATAACCCGCTGTAGTTCCACTATCATACCCCTAAATCCCAACCTCTTGAAATGCATGTTTGACCCTTACTCACAGCACTACTCTCTCAAGTAGACAAGTGTTCTACACATCAGTACTTGAGGGGAAAATAGTTTCATGCAAACACACAGCACCTGTTAATAGAAACAAGCGATTCTACAGTGAGGCAAGCCCCACCCCCACTACCTTACTTTATTATTTTCACTGCGAGGTCAAAGCAACTTGAAGAAAGAGCTAGCACAATAGATAGTCAGGAAGACAAATATGTCCAACTCTTTTGCTGAGACACCACAGTCTTTGAGTAACCATGTAGCATTTTAATCTGTTATGCGGTTCTCATGTGCTTCTATATGAAGTGAGCAACCAAATACAAGCAAACAAAACATCAAGCCATGTTAAGGCAAACAAAAGCTGAGCAAAGTAGAATCAAAGCACATGAAAAGGAAGCTACTGCTTCAATGTGGACTGTGGGGGCTTTACTGCCATGTAAAATCCTTTCACAATTAACTCATTTAACCCGTATAACTTGACTGAATGAGCTTAGGTTTTAGGCTGTAAGTCAGATGTACAATTTATAGGATATATGTATGCCTGAAGGGCATATTTTAATTTTAATGTACCCAAAACTAGAGAGATTTTGCCTTCCAGTTAGCTTTGGCCAGTCTTTTTGATTTATTTTTCTTTTATTTATTTATTTATCTGTGTATGTATGTATGTATGTATGTTTGCTGAAATCTCACAAAGAATATCAAACCTCCTCCTCAGTCACCCCAATGACCAATTTGTTCTTCCCAGAGATGACAGTCCAGTAGTCCATTTCTTCCCTTGAGTGGTGAGAGTTGGGTGTCAAGAGTGGAGATTTATTTGGTATAGGCTCACATGTCTCTCCCCATGGTCATCAATGACTTCCCCAACAGCTTACCACAGATGGTGTACATGTGCTTCCAGAATGGCTATTCCATAACCTTTGGTATGGCAAATATGCAGGTGTGGTCATACAGGTCTGTCCCATGGACCTGCCCAAGGCCCCTCCCCACCCCTGATGTGGGCAAGCCTACCATCACTTCTCCAAGCCCACCTCCCCATGTCAGCTCTTCCCAGTGTCCACACCTGCTATGGAACTTGTGGTGCAAAAGTCAGGGCTTCATTCCTTTTCACTGATGGAGCTGGCTAGGTCATGTTTGACCAAAATCTCAAAGGAAGTGTCTGCTTCTCACATGACAATCTATAACAGTAACTATGTTACATTCTCCACTAGCTGGCATGGGTTCAGGAAAGGGTATATGATGCACCACAACTGTCATCTGGTTAAATACTGACATTTTCAGGAACGTGGACAAAGGTCCATTAAGAAACATTTTTAATGACTTTATTAAAGCCCTCAGTTCTGTGGACTATTCTTTATCACCATGTTGTTTAGGAATCAAATTTTGTTTAGGATCTACTGTTATTTATTCTCTTTTCAACTGCCTGACAGTTGAATTATCAACCTTAGTGGCATTATGTATGCAGGTAATGCAGTGATCATCAGGTTACACTCCTTAACTAATGAAATCAAATGTTTCTTCAAAAAGCTATCTGAGTTCTCTACATATTTTCTTAAACATTTCATACTGAGGCCACTCTTTCAGAAAATAAAACTACTTTGTCCGTAACTCCCATTAATGTTTCCAAGGTACCACAATATCAAGGGTATCTAATTCGGGAGATAACGCATACCTCTGCTGTCCTGCACTCTTACAGGATGAACTCCTGACACTCAACCACCATATACAGTTACTTAGGACAAAATAAAGAAGCAATTACATTCCTGTAACAGACTACCATAGTGCCTAACCCTAAACAGCTAGGGTTCACCTCACAGCAAAAAAATCACAAAAGTTGTTACACACCAGGATTTATTTCACATTTCATCACAGTATAAAATAATTGTAATGCTTTCCTTCTTTAATTGCTCACCTCTGTTCCCCAATAACATACTTCATCACACATCAGATACAGGCATGCAGCTAGTTTATATACCAACAACAATCCAATCACTATAAACATAATGGCAGGGATTCCCTACTAATTCTTCCCATATTCCTTTCTCTTAATTCAGGTTGTGAAAATGTGAAACAGTGAAAGTAAAAACAATAGTAAAAGCTGAATTAGCCATAACAATGTACACTGCTTTACCTGAATATATTGTGCAAGCATCAGCACCTATGTGAAAGACAGGTGGTCAGGATGTCAGTCAGATGTCCACTAGCCTACAGGAGAAGTAGGGGAAGGTTACAGTTGTTTAACACAAAGATTTCAACAAGGTAAGACACTTCTTTCTTAAATAATGTCATTGCATACTATCAATAAGTCACACTTGTCCTTCTGATCAAACCACACCAGTCGTGGGTGAAGTCTGCATTACCTTCACCTGAATACAAGTTACTCCTAAACTGACATGAGCATTACCAAATATTTTCAGCAGCAGTATATAGATATTATGCACAAAAACATACATATGTATGTGTGTATTTCTGAATCTGTCTGCATACAGGTTTATTACACATGTATGGCAATGCAGTGATAGTTCAGGTTCACTGGTTCATTCAGTGTTAAAACCAAAAAAAAATGCACTTCAGTCATTTGGCAGCTTTCATTTCTCTATGAATAAAATGATGCATACAAAGTCATGTAGCATTTATTTATTTATTTAACTAGTTAGATGCCTAAATCTTGGAACTCTTTACACAGCAAAACAAAAAAACTACAAAGGGAAGAAATTCATCAAACCTGCATAAAAGATTGAATAAATAGCCTAAAATAAATTACATCAGTTAAGAACAGTCCTTCTGAGGGTATTAAAAGCCTCTCTCAAAGAGATGGTATTTCAGAGACTATCAGAAGGAGAATTGTGGATTGTGCAGCCAAATAGAAAGGTGGTTGATTCCAATGGACTGGAAACAAGCAGGTCTTGAAATCAATCCAGGAAAACAAACAGCAGCTCCTCACCTGATGATTTTAGTAGCTTCACTGGACTTTAGGACATCAGGAACTTTTGCAAACATTCTCCAGACTGAGTAAGGCAGAGAACATAAGAAATAATTTTTAAAACACTGATCTGGCAGTCACTTGTAACTAAGGTATTTCTCACAGCACAAGAGTCATGTGACTAGAGTAGAAGATTCTAGTCAAAAGTCTGGTCTTAAATTTCTGTACATGATGCAATATTGGGAGTTCCTGAGGTAAACGGCATTACACTTATCAAGGCATGAAGGCACTAATGCAATCACCTTCACAAGGTCCAGAAATTAAATAAGTTGCTTAACTCATCTATATTTTTCACCTGGTTATTAGATTTATTGATTTGGAAATTTAACATCAACCCCCTTTATTTTTCATTTTCTACATGGAGCTGGGGTGTTGCATCAGCTGTTATCTCCCTTCATTCAATGCCACTCTCCTACCTTCTTTGACAGTCAGGCCTAACTGTTGCAGGGCTTCTATCAAACAATTCATACACCTCTCTGTTGAATACCCTTGTTTGCTCTTGCCTTCATCCCGTCTGTCCTAAATCTTCTTCACCAGATTTTCTTATGCTTTCCTGCACATGTGCCCACATCATCATAATCTGCTCTCTTTGACCTTCTCTGTAATTAGAGCTATTTAGGCTTTTACTCTGATGTCCTCATTTCTTCATCTGTTCCACAGTGTTTACCCTACCACCCATCTCAGGCACTTCATCTCCATCACCTCTGCCTTCAGTGCCCAAGTTTCTGTACTATACAGTAGTACTGGTCGCACCACTATTTTGTACAACTTGCTTTTCATCTTCTTTGATATTCTTATGTCATACAATACCCAGTTGGCAGCAAACCCTCTGATGCTAGCTTTGACCTCATCATTCAGACTCTCCTCAACCAACCCTCCCAGATAATCAAAGCTGTAAATCTGTTCCACTAGTTTCCCTTCTACCACAATTTTCAGCTTCTTCTGATTTCCCTCTATTTGCTGCCATTACAACTGTCTTACCTGTGCTTAGTTTCATCACATGTGCCTTCAGTTTTGCATTCTATTCCCCTATTCCTTGCTGAAGTTCTTGTTCAGAGTCTGCTTGTAATGCCACATTGTCTGAGGACAGCAGATCTGTTGATTTGTTCCCTCTGATCAGTTTGCTAATATAGTCAATCACCAGTATGAACAGCAGTGGGCTCAAAGCTGAACTCTGGTACACACCCACTCCCACTGGCAACCCCCCTCTAAAAGTTAGAATACTGTTTATACTTGTGTCAGTGGGTCCTTGTACATAGCAATGCACCAGTGCTGCTAATGTTTCTGACTTCAAACTATTGCAGGACTGCCCATATTAGCTTTCTTGGGATCTTGTAATATGCTTTCCGCAAGTCTAGGAATGCCCAGCTGGACTCTCTCATCTATAACTTCTTTTCAGCTATATTTCTCACTGCAAGCATTGGGTCGGTTGTACTGCATCCTAATCCAAATGCAAATTGCTCTTCTTCCAACTTACTTTCGACTACTCTGTGTATTTGTTTATCTGTCACCCTCTCCAGAACTTTCATGTAATGTGGCAGGAGCTTGCTATCTCTACATTACCCCCAGGTATGAATGTCCCCTTTGTTCTTGTACACTGGAGCAAGTATGCTTGTTGTCCAGTCATCTGGGATATGTCTTTCTCTCCATAGTGCTAGGAGTACCCTCAGGAGCCATTTCTCCCCTAACTTACCTAACACCTTGATCATATCTGCTGTGACCACATCTGAGTTTGCTGCTTTGCCTGACTTCATTTTCCTTAGTGCTGTTCTTACTAGAGTGGGCATCTGGGCATCTCTTCTTCTTTCATTGTAGGCTGTGTAGGGTGGAGGAATAGCTTCTGTGGGGATTTCTTCATTAATAAGCTGCTGAAAGCACTCCTTCCATCTGCCTTAGATGTCCTGTGGACTGGTGACCAGGTTGTTCCCATCATCCCTTATGAATGGTGTCTGATGACTATCTTCTTTATCTTACTGTCATTGCCTTCTAACTTGATAGAGTTTCTTTAGAACAGCTACCAAGTCACTTTCACGAAGCTGGTATCGTACTTCTGATGTCTTGTTCTTGCTATTGCTCTCTTAGCCTTTGTTAGCCAACCAGTATTCTTCTTAGCCTGGTCCATCTTTTCTATCTCCCACTTTTCTGCACTTTTCCTTTCTTTTGATGACTTCCTGGACTTCTGCATTCCACCTCCAGCTTTCTTTATGTACCTCATTTCCATTCTTGACTCGGCATGTCTGTTCCATAGCCCTCGAACATGCTGTGTTGAGGCACTGCCATTCTTCAGCTCCACCTATTTCTTCTTCTTCATGAACTTATAAGAATCACTCAAAGAATATTAGAAATCAAGAAGCCTTTCAAGGTGGCAAAGTCTAACAGATGTCCCTAGCAAAAGGAGAGGTAGAGGTGAATCATATCACCACAGCATTGAAAGTTATTACCTCACCATTGACCAACCTTCTGAATGAGCAACATATACATTGTAAACAACAAAAGGACTAAGATCCAGTTTTGAAAAAAGCTCCAAGTCAGTGGGTGGATACTGGAATAATTACCTACAGAAACCAAAGGCAAAGTGCTGCCTGAAAAATAACAGGCAGACCATTTAAATACTGTGCAAAAAAACTTGGTGAGTTTGAAAGTACACCATTTGAATACAGCCAAAGTAAAGCCACAATGAGTTTGCAAATGCTTGCTCAATATAACATAATCAACAATCTCAAAGAACACAGATAGTTTGTTGTGGTCTTCCTTGTGCTGTCCATCAACTTACTTTAAAATTCCGAAATGGGGACAAAACCACTGACTGCTTCTACTACCTTCTTCTAATGAAGCAACTTCACAGGTCATTTAAAGGAAGACAAAGAAGTCACACCTAGTTCTGTTCATACAGTAGACAGACACACAAAGAACACCTGCTTTCCTGCTATACCTTAACCTAGAATTTAAAAACCACAAGAGAAAGAGTGAAAAGCTTGGGCAATATGCCTCATCTATCCAAATATTTGACATTAACTATAAATCAAGATTTGTGGTGTTTACAAACCAAAATCATTCTACATACAGCAAGCTGCTCTGTAAGACACCACAATATGAAGTGCAAATCAGCAACACTACACAGGTGTAAGTCAACAAGATAAATGCTAAACTGAATTTAAAAATAACCATTTCTTAACATGATCTAGTCAGTAGTTGATCACAAAAAACTAAAATAATTCTAAATAAATGTCTCAGGTCTGTTTTCTAATGTTGCACATAAAGTGTACATTTGGGAAAAAGTCTATAGTCTACAGATCTACTTTTCTTTTGATATCAACTAGATTTGTATGTGATATTAACTAGGTTGATAGATAATGTGATAATTCTGCAGAAATAGGTGTAAATTGCTCCACAAAATCCTACCGACTAACTTTTTCCCTGATTGTTTGAAAACTGCCATCATAACGCCATTTTAAGGGAAGACATGCAGTGTCAAATGAATAGTGTCCTGTTAGCCTTACCTGTATAATTGGGAAAATATCATTGAATTAATACAAGTAAGCCAACATGATCAAATCTCAAGCAAATCATGCATTACTAAGTTATTTCAGCTTTATAATGATACACACACACACACACACACACACACACACACACACACACACACACACATACTCTGTTCATGTTGATCTTATATATGTAGATCTCAGGAAAGCATTGAATTTGAATCCCCATGACAATACTGTTTTCCAGATACCAGTCCACAATATAAATTCATACATAGCTCATAAGTCATTGTTATGCTAATTACCTCAGTGAGCTTTATAAGCCTAGCCGTGCTTCCTAAGGTGAAAATCAAATCCTGTACCTTGTGTCTCTGAGGTAACACCTTAACCATTATACCAACCTCCAAACCCCACAAAATGTCTTTTACTGTCAAAACTAACTTTAAAATATCAAAGCTAGATTCAAACCCTACATTATTTTGCTTTTACTCAGACCTTACTGCATTAATATACTGAGCCACAGTGAAAGTTAAAACAAAACCCAGGATTTACTGCATCATAATGTGTGACACAACAACCATACCACCTTAGAGTACAGTGCATGTCTCAGCAATCAATATTTCTTAATAGAAGTAGGTGACGGCTGCCCAGCATTAAGGACAGCATGTAACAGTGTTACACTAGGCCAAATTTTGGGTCCTGTGTTCTTCAATCTCTTTATGATAAGTGTACCAATACACCTCTTGATCAGGTATTACACATCTGTGGATGAAACCAAGTTGAATATCCTAATATCAAGCATATTGGATCAAGAGATTTTATAAGCTGAACCAGACAACCTTATTAGATGGGCAAACTGGTAAAACTTAAAGTTAATACCAAGAAATGTGTTATAATTCACTTTGACAATGGAAATAAAGAGCAACCAGAGATTACTATGATATTATTAATGCTCATGGCGATTATATGGAACTGAAAGTCTGCTTTCAAAAATCTATTTCTTGATATCCACATGCACATGCTCTATAAAAAGATATATATGTTCATAGGTGGGTACTAGGCTATCGGCCCTAGGGTCTATATAAGCCCAGCCAAAAAGGTACCCTGGCTTTTGCCACCCAAGAAAATTATTTTCCTGTGCCACTGCCACAGAAGTGATCCCCGGGGTGAATTTCCTATTTCCCATCCAATTATCAAGATTTTTCTTGAAGAGTGCTAATGAGGAGCTTTGTTTGATATATAGATAGATAGTTTATTCCAGAGTATGGGAAGTCTCTGGGACAGGAATCTATCCCTCTGGCATGTTCTGTTTATTGTGGTGAGAAGGTTTAGGTCCCTACAGCGTGTAGCTCAGAGGGATTGGGATTTCTTTAAGTGGAGCATGTCCAATAGCTCTGGGTTTTATATAGCTTTGTATGTTAATCAGAGATCACCTCTGAGTAGGCGATATGCGATGGAGTAAAGCTGGAGTTTTTTTGAGACGGTCTGCGTAGGGCATCTGTTTGAGGCCGGTAATCCTCTTTGTGAGGTATTTCTGCGGCCTTTCCAGTTGTTGTAGATGTCTTGTGAGGTACATACCAAAAGGGACGTTGTACTCTATATAATGGGTCTAATATAATATATTAATATACTAATATATATATATATATATATATATATATATATATATATATATATAAATGTTATTAACATAGGTTTGCATACCAGCTCATTTACATCTGCAAAAGTTTGGTTCCAGTATATGTAGCCTTTGTTTGACTTCACAATGAATATGATGTATCATTTTATATGCACTCTGCAGAGAACATCAAACGTCTGGAATGTATTAATTCATGAAAAATGATTGCAGTGTTTGGAGTTTATATTCTGTATTTACTATCAGACTGCAATGTGTGACCTTATTAAAGTCCCTAGATATTTCAACAGCAAAAAATGGTTATTAACTTTAACTTACTTTCTAGAAGTCACTATTAATACTTGTAACAACAATATATTTGTAAAACTTGCAGTGAATTCTCGGGTCAAAAAACTTCTACTTTTTTATTCACTTCTAGTTAGACTATGGAATATGTTTTCTTGAGAAATAACAGAATCATCAAGTTAAATGCTTACTAGTGTAACTTAAAATTCACATCAGTTTATATGGGACACAAACTCTGTGTTGGCTTTTTTCAGACACTGAGTTTGTATACCAAACATTGATCCTGTAAACTAGCCAAGTTCCTAACAACTACTTAATTGAAAAGTCAAGAAACTTAGCTTGATGGAAAAAAAATAAACAAACAAACAAACTCACTGTAGCTGCAGTTATACATCAGCCTATAGTCTGTTCCATTCTCTACTCTGTCTGACTCACCTTTTCAGAAAGAGGAGAATTCTGATTGGTAGTTTAGTCATGGCACAGCGGGGCGTAGGTGAAGGCACAATTAACAGCAGTAAGCATGCCCTTGTACAGAGTATGGGACGATAAGTATACACAAAGATGATGGTGTACTATTTTATAAGAATGCATTATGATGAGCTAGAAAGACAGGAAAGAATGAATTAGGAGGCAAGAAACATACTGAAGAGTAAAGAAACTGTGGGAATGTTTCAGAGAGAGAGAGTAGTGAAAGCTGTGGATTAAGCAATAAGAAAAACAAAAAAGGCAAAAATAGAAGAAGGCCAATGTGGCTACATAAGAATGTATGGCAATTAAGGACAACAGAAAGGGGCTTCAAGAGGTAGAATAGAGAGGACACGGAGGTAGAAGAGGCACAATACAAAAAGGTTAGCAGAGCAGCTACAATAACTGTGGGGGCAGCAAAGACAACAGTTGAAAGTTAGCAGAAAGGATCTGGAAGAAGAAACAAGGACTTTTTAGTTAGACAAACAGACCCAGTCAGGATGAGAAAAGACTGGAAGGAGATGAATGAACATGTTACTTCCATCTTCAAAATGAAAGCAAGGGGAGTGTACCATGTTAGGAAAGAGGCAGACCAGAATGAGAGCAGTAGCGAACAGATGAACAGAAGAAGGAAGTGGAAGGAAAAAATGGCTGACCATAGGAAGGATAAAGCAAACGGATCAGATGGGCAGATAAGCTACCTAGAACAATGTTCAGGAATCTAGTAAGTGTGCTAGCAGCACCCCCACCCACCGTCCTCCTGTGAGATCTTCAGCAGGTCACTCGCCAGTGCAAATGTGCCTGAAAACCAGAAGATTGCAAGTATGGTACCCTTGCAGAAGGGGAAAGAAGAGAAATTAATTACAAGCCTGCTAGCAAAACAGAAGTAACTGGAAAAGTTAAAGGGAAAATCCTGAAGACATAGTTTACAGCATTCTGAGAAGACAACAATCTCCAGTGCCGCAACCTATGCAGACTCATGGCCAGAAGTAGCTGTGAGTCAAATATGAGCTAGTGGATTGCAGGTGAATTCGACTGGGGGGGGGGGTATTAGCAGAACTACTCTAACTGAAGTTCAACAAAGCCTGTAGGATGCTAGGAGCAGTTCAAGGTAAGCTCAAGCCTGTGAAACTGTATTGCTGATTGGTTCAATGACAGGGACCAAGAGCTGTGGTGAGAAGGATAATGTCAGTGATAAGTAAAACGATTAGGGGAATATCATAGAGGTGAGTCATGGACCCAATCCTCTTCCTCTTCTGTGTTTTTGTCTTAAAACTCTGAGAAGAAAGAACAGGATCATCCACTTTGCTAGTGATCCAAATGTAAGTACAAGATGAAAAAGTATAACAAATGACTCAGGGTGGCTGATCAGCTGAACAAAAAGGTTGTAGCTGAGGTTCAGTGCAGAGAAATGCAAAATGCTGCACTTGGGTCACAACAAACTGTGAGTTGTTAGCTGGTAGAGTGCAACTGATAGCAAAAGGATAGGAAAAGGAGCATTTTTGCTCCCTTTTCCTTTGCCTACTGTGTCACCAGTGGGAGTAGAGGGTCAAAGGAAATTCATTCAGAAACAGATTGGTCCAGTTTAAAAGCATCCACTGCCCAAGCTTTTTGTGTGGTGCTCTAGAGAAGAATTTCCTCAGCTGTTTGTTGCTTGGAGAAGCAATAAGGTATATGTCTGGAACGTGCCGGCATTTGGATATCTGAAGGAAAGCATTCTTGTGTAACATTCACTTAAGGGGATCTACAGCCGATATCCTTATTTGGTTCACCATTAAGTTCAGCTGGAATGGAATGAAGACTGTCTTTATGGTCATCTGAGATGATCTTGTCATTTCCCCTGTAGTCATGACTACTCTGCTTAGGTTCATTGGATAACAAGTCCCTCCTTGCCAGGAACGACCCTAGGTTAACTGGTGCCCTAGGCAAAAGGGCTCCACGGCAACCCCACCACACTACCTGGTGCCCCCATCCTGGTCTACCTACACCAAATAAATACTGGAAAAGTGCCCCTGCTAGACCAGCGCCATAGGCGGCCGCATAGTTGGCCTATGCCCAAGGCCAGCTATGCTCCTTGCTTGCTGAAGCATCACATTACAGTAGTGTTGTCCATTGTCACAAGACCACTTTATTCCAATTGGTTTGGAAAGCTATGAGTGCCTCAGTTTGATCCATCTTTTCATTTATATTTATATGCATCTTCCTTTGTGCTGTATCCCAAATGCCTTATAGCTTAAGGCCTGCTGAGTATTCTCCCCAGGCTAGGTCTGATGCATCAGTGATTATTGTCCAGTTGTGCAGAGGGGTCCTAGCTACAGGGTGTCCTTTGGTCCTGTCTGACCTAGTTGCAGCACCATTCTAGATCCTTTTGAATGCAGGGTAGCATAGGGATCAACTCCTCCAGGGACAGAAAGTACTGACTCCAGGTATTTCACAGGTACCACAGCAGTTTCCTCACATGCATCCTAGCCAGGGGAAGCCATTAGATTTGTGAAGACTATGCATTCTGCTGCCTTAAGATTTTCTTGGCCATGACCACAGTTTTCTGTTTCAAGGTTTGAAAGTATTGTGCAAGAGTAAAGGAACTGTACATTGTCTTTAGAGAGGCAGGCCCTCTGCTTGATGAATTCCAATATGGTCCTAAGGGCTACCTCTCTTTTAGAAGGGGTGGCAAGTAACTTGTGGATGCTGAAAGAAAACTACATGTTTTGAAAACACTCCATAATGAAATGTACAACCTTCTCCACCTTCCTCTGGGAGACTGCATGGATGAGGTAGTTTTCCAGGTAGGGGTAAATGTGAATGCCCTTGGATTTTTGTAAATATTCTGGGCACAGTGCAAGGAGTTAAACTGGTCATGGAAACCCCATTGCCTCAAATCTGAGAAAGAATCTGTGATCCCTGGGAATAGGAATACAGGTCTAAAAATCTGAGTTCCAGGATAACCATCAGAATGAGGGAATATGAGTTGTAAGAGATCCAGCAGTGTCAACATTTTAAATTTTGGAACCCTGAGGTAAGTGTTCAGCCTTGAAAGGTCTAGAATGGGCACCCAAGGACCTCCTTTCTTGACACCAGGGAGAGCCTTGAATAGCATATCCTGTGTTGGTCCTATTTTGTTACTTATTTTATTATTCCTAGTTCTGCTAGGTTTTTTTAAACAACTTTATTGAATTTCAAGTATAGACAAACAAGTACATAGTATGTTCACATATATTCAACCTTTTTCAAGCAAAAAAGGAAAGTTTAAACAAACATAACTAAAGTATTCACATAGATGTCCACAAATAAACATTTTATAAACCTTTATAAACAAGAATGATTTCTTTTAGTAAACAGTCTTTTTGTCTAATAATATTTTTAACGTATTCCACATATTGTATGAAACAGTTCTCTTGGTGGATCTAGCTTTAATGGTCAATAATTCCAAGTGACAAACTTCAGTGATAATACAATTAAATTCTAAAAAAAGAGGGAGAAGTACCAGATTTCCAATTCCTTGTTATTACATTTCTAGCAACTGCTAGTATAGACCAGACCAAGGGGTATTTAATTATTTTTACACATACTGGTATCGGTGTATTAAATAGAATTAACAATTTAGAAAGTGTACAATTATCAGTAAATAAAGCCTGTAGGAAGTTATTAATACTGTTCCAATAACTTTTTAGAGCTGTGCAATCAAAAAACATGCAAGACTAATCTGCGTTTTTTTTTCCATTTTACATCTCCAGCAAAAAATATCTTTCTTGTTTATTTTACCTAATATCTAAGGAGTTATAAATGATCTGTGCATAAATTTCCATGAAAATAATCTCCATTTAAGTGAGGAAGTGGTCAGTTTTGCTGATTCTAAAATTATATTTTTTAACTTGATCATCAGGTCGATTATTATTTATTGTGATGAAATAATTCTGGTAGATTTCTGAATGATTATTTGTTTTCTTTCTAATATATTATATATTTGTAAAAGTTTGCCTTTATTTGGAAATGTATTTTGTTTGGATAGATTGAGATAATTTATTAATCTGAGTATAGCTTTTTTAATTATGGGAGTCCTCATATCAAATTTATTTAACAGAAACTGCCTGCATGTATATATTTCTAACCATAGATTTTTATTTAATTCAAACTCATCTGTCAGATTGTCTGTAGATTTCAATTCATTTACCAACATCTGAAACCAATATATTAGATTCTTATCTTTAAATTGTAGCATTATTATAACATCAGATGATATATTTCCCTGTGTGAAGGCAATAGGGAAAGTAAGAAAAAACAAACTTTATATGCTGGGAATTTATAAATAACATTTCTGAAGTTATTTAAAAGAAGTAATAAATAGATTTATATGTTTGAGTAGTATGTGTAGTACAAAAGTCTTTTAACAACCACATAAATGGATTATTTACTATAGATTGTTTATGAGTATTAGTAGTGGAAAATACATCATACGATAATGTCTCCATTATTTTTTTTCCATTTAGCTGTATAATCCATATCTATTAATAGAGATATAGATTTAATTACAGATGAAATAGAGTATAATTCCCAGTCTGGTAGACCTATTCCCCCATTAGACCAATCTCTCAAATGATAAGTTAATGCCACCCTAGATTTATTTGGGAACCATAAGAATTTTAAAATCAATGAATTTAATTTTTTATTATTGATTTAGGAGGGGGTGAAGATAATGTTTGTATAATATATAATATTTTGGGAAGTATTATCATTTTAATAATTGATCGTCTTTCTTCCATTGTAAAAAAATAGTTTGTTCCATTTAATAATGTGGTTATTAATATTATCTATACTTTGATTATAATTAAGATGTATTATATCTTTTATACTTTGTTAGTATTATTCCCAGCTATGTTATTTGCTCTGATTGTGCTAAATATTTAACAGACTTTTTATCTAATTGATAGTTGTTAGGATAAATAGGTAATATTTTTGTTTTGTTATTATTAAAAATCAGGCCTGATTTCTTTTGAAAGTGTTCATAATTTTAAAAATAGCTGAAATGGAAGTATTATTTCCATTCAGATTAATGAGAATATCATCAGCAAATAACTGAATTTTGGATGTCACATTGGGACTTAAGTTAAACCTCTGAATATCACTTTCCATCCTTATTAAATTTTCCCAAGGTTCCATTACTAAAGTAAATAATAGCCGGGAATATGGACAACCTTGTTTGGTCCCTTTAGATATTTGTATATATTGTGAAATGTCAGTGCCTATTTTTATGTAGACCTGACTTCCTCTATAGAGTTGCAGGATAAGATTTATAAAATTTCTAGAAAAATGTAATTCTTCCATTAGTAAGAATTCTTCTTCTTCTTTCAGTTTTTCCCAGTTAGGGGTCACCACAGTGGATCATCTGTCCGCTCATGATTGGCAGTGGAGTTTTACGGTGTCGAGTTGCCAGCCCGGCGCCCAACCTTCAATGGAAGGCACACACATGCACGCACTCACGCCTAGGGCCAATTTAGAGTGTCAAATCCACCTACTTTGGGATGTGGGAGGAAACCGGAGCACCTGGAGGAAACTCACGCAACCACAGGGAGGACATGCCGACTCCACACAGAAGGCACCCCAGCCGAGGATCGAACCGGAGAACCTCTTGCTGTAAGGCGACAACGCTAACCGCTGCACCACCGTGGCTGCCCTCTTCCATTAGCAAGAATAAATAATCAAAATTTATTGAATCGAAGGCACAGTTTATATCAAAATTAAATTAATGTTAAATTATTTTTTAAAATTTTAGCAGAATCAATTAGTGTTATAATTCTTTTATGTTATCATATGCATTTCTGTTAACAATAAAGCCTGTCTGGTCCTCCTCTACTAGGGATGGAAGAAATGTATTTAATCTATCTGCATAAATGGACACAAATATTTTATAGTCTACATTTAATAGAAAGATTAGTCTATATGAGGAACATTTAGAAGGGTCTTTATTGGGTTTTAGCATTGGAGATATAAAGGTATAGTTCCAAGATGGTGGACATGTAATATTATTCTGAGAAATTAAAAAAAAATTTGTATAATATGTTTAGTGCAACCCTAAGCATAATCTTATAGAGATCAAGAATTATTCCATCATTACCCAGGGCTCTGTTCAGTTTGAGTTTATTTGGTTTTGAAGATCATTGAATGAAATAGGTTTATGTAAAGATTCAACATTTCTGATAGTTTGTTTTTCATATATTTTTGGATAAAAACTCTTATTTCTTCTTTTGAGTCTATAATGTTTGATTTTTGGTTAATTTTATAAAAATTCTCTAAATTCCATTAATATATCTTGTAAGTCGGATACATTCCTCTTTTTTCTGGGAGAAAAAATCTCATTGATATGATTAAGTTTGCTAAGTCTTTTGGTTTTATTTCCCAATTGATTTAAAGATTTAGTATTGCTTGAAAATTTTATAAATTTAAACTTCCCAAAACTAATCATGATTTAGTATTTCTAAGTATTTATTATTTAATGTGATAATTTCCTCTTCATTTCTTTTTTATCTTTATTTATCCCTGCTATTAAGTTTTATTTTGTCAAGTTTGGATTGTATGTCTTGCAATTCTTTGTCCCAAAGATTCATTTTATTATTATACCAAATAGTAATTTTTCCATATAAACAGGCTTTTAATGCATCCCATATATAAATATCAGTGGTTTATGCATTATTATTTAAAGTTATAAAATTTTGAACCTCAGAAGTAAAATATTTTTTAAAAATCTTTTAATTTAGTAATATAAGCTAGGGTTCTTTTGATATGAACATTGAGTGTTGTTTTAACAATTAATTCAAACGTTATGGCATTATGATCTGATAATGGGCAGAAGACAACATTGGCTTTAGGTAAACTATTTATTAGTTCATTCGAAATAAGAACTCTATCTATTCTTGAATAAGTTTCATGAGAATAAAAAGTAAAAAAAGGAAATTTGTGTCTGCTTGAAGGTTAATATCATTAAGGTGATATTTGTCAATAAAATCATTCAGATGCTTAGCTGGTAAAGATATTTTCCTTTTACCAGGAGCAAAAGTGTCATTAACACTTAGAATACAATTAAAGTCCCTTGCTATAATAATATTGCATTTAGATAATGCACAATGTGGTTTATGTGCTGCTTGACTGTATTTATCCCAATGCTTGGAATACAATATTTGATTATAAGCGTAAATATTTTTCTGTTTAATTCAATAGTGACAGAGAAAAACATTCCTTTATCATCTTTATAAACTTCTATAATCCTTGTTAGGAGTAATAGGTTCATAGGTTCATAGGTTCATACTAGGCTATCTGCCCGAGGGCATTTACAAGCCTAGCCCATCGTTTTGTGGCTTACGCCACCCCTTTAGTATGGGGAACTATACCCATTATTTTGCTGTGCCTCTGTCGAGCAGTAACACTGAGGTAATCCCTGGGGTATATCGGCGATCTCCCATCCATTGGTCAAGATTTCTCTTGAACAAGGCCAGCGAGGTGCTCTGCCTCACATGTACCGGGATTTTGTTCCACAGCATAGGGAGTCTTTGGGTGATGAATCTATCCCTCCAGCACGTCCTATTAATAGCCGTGTCGAGGTTTAAGTCTCCCGCCCTTGTGGCTCTGATGGATCTAGATTTTTTGAGGTGAAGCATATTCATCAAATCTGGGTTTGACATGGCCTTGTATGTTAGGCAAAGGTCACCTCTGAGCAAGCGGTGGCGACTGAATAGAGCTGGAGTTCTTTCAGTCGGGCAGCATAGGACAGATTTTGAGACCCTTTATCCTTTTGGTGAGGAACTTTTGTGGCCTCTCCAGCTGCTGCAAGTGTCGGGTCAGATACATCCCGAATGGGGCATTGTACTCAATCATTGGTATGATGAGTGATGAGTAAAGGGAGACTATGACCTCCCTTGATCTAGATGAGAATCCCTTCATGATAAGGTGGGCAATGTAGAAGGTCTTCCTAACTACTTTAGCTACATGGGTGTCGAATGACAGACTACTATCAACCTGGGTCCCCAGGTCCCTGATAACTTCTTCTGTGCTCAGTGGATTGCCACCTATTTGGTAGCTAGGGGTAACCTTGTTTTTCCCAAAGGGTATGACTATGCATTTTTTGGCATTTAACTTCAGGCCGTGGCTCTGGCACCAGTTATCCGTTTCTGTGAGACCCTTCTGAAGGATATCTGTGTCAGATGTGTTTTCTACTATGGCACCCAGTTTGCAGTCATCTGCAAACTTTGTCAGCCATAACCCTCCTGTGTTTGCTTGTACTTTGGAAAAGTAGATGCCAAACAAGAGTGGGCCCAGGACTGAGCCCTGTGGGACACCACTTGTGACAGGCTTTGAGTCTGACATGGCGCCAGCAACTCTGACCCTGTGGGTTCTGTCACTCAGCCAGTTTGCAACCCATCTTGTGATGTATGGGTTAACATTTAAGCTGATGAGTTTTTCAATGATACCCGAGTGGGGTATTGTATCGAAGGCCTTAGCCAGATCGAGGTAGGCTGTATGGACTGCCTTTCCTCGTCAATGGCTTTGGTGACTGTTTGAAGAAGTCAACCAAGTTTAAAAGGCATGATCTGCCTTTGACAAAGCCAAACTGGGTTGGATCCAAAGTCTGCAAATTCCCTATGTCTTTATTTATGAGGTCCATTATGATCCTCTCCATGGCTTTGCAGATAAGGCTTGTCAAGCTAATGGGCGGTAATTTCCAGGGTCGGTGGAGGCACCGCCTTTGTGAAGTGGGACCACAGTTGCAGTGCGCCACTCCTGGAGTGCGTATCCAGAGGTAAGACTTTGATTAAACAGCTGTCCTAGCTGTGGGTTTAATTCCTCATTGAGTTCGTGGAGCACACAGCCGGGGACACCATCAGGTCCCATGGATCCTGTGTTTCTTGCTTTGGAGAGAGCAGTTCTCACTTGGGCGCTCGAGATGTTTGGGGGCTGCAATCGTTTGGTATAGCTATCTCTCCTTTTGGGGGAGGGAGAAGTTTGCACTGAACCTGTCAGCCAGTATGTTGGCAATGTCTGTAGGATCAGTAATCTTCACATCATTTTGAACTAGTTCTGAGCATATCTGGGAGTTTCCTCCTAGGTTTCTAACATAGCTAAAGAAGGCCTTATGATTGTCTTTTGAGTCTTTAGCTATTTTTCTCTCGAAATTTGCTTTGGATGATTTTATGAGAGCTCTTAGTTTTTTACTTATAGTGATCAAGGGTGTCTTACCTATTAAGGATTTTGCTCTATCTTGTAGTAGCTTCCTCCTTTTATTGTAGAGTTTGTTTATGGCTGGGGTCCACCAGACTGGACGCTTGCCTTTGGTACAAAGAGTCTTTGTTTTGTTTGGGATTGTCTTATCCATGCAGTCCTACAGGTGCTGGTAGAAGGTGTTTGTAAGTGATTCAGCGGCTTGAGTACTGTTTTCCGCCAGCTCGGGGGCCTTAAAGGAGACCACACTAGTCTTTAGAAGTGTGAAGTCGGCTTTTGAGAAGTTCTTTACTGTGGTCTTTTTTATTTCAGGTGGGGGTGGGATGAGGACCTCCAGCGAGATTAGTTTGTGATCTGATCTCACCAGTGAGGGGTATACTTCCGGTGTTGAACATTGTGCTCCCATGTTCGTGATGATGAGATCAAGTATGTTATCTCCTCTTGTGGGGATGGTGACTAGTTGTTCCATGGCATTTGAGTTTATGAATTCCAGGAACTTTTGGGCTAGGGTGTTTGGGCTTGAGTAGTGTTCCCAGTCTATATTAGGGTAATTGAAGTCACCTAGTATGATGGTGTTTGGTGATACATTTATCCCCTCTAGTGTTTTCAGGAAGGCCATGTGAGGTTCCTGAGTTTGTGAGGGTGGCCTGTAACATGCTACAACGATGGTCTCCGATGCATCGTGCGTTGCCACCAGTCTTGAGGTGTGGGTGTCCTTGATGAATATGGATACCCCCCCTCCTTTCTTGGTATTGTCCGGATTTTGGGGCCGGAACGCATGATATGAGGTAAAACCTGATAGCGCTGGGGTGCTCTCAGGAGTCTTGAACCAGGTTTCTGTCACAGCACAGACATCGATGTTCTCCATACTGAGAAGGGCCTCGAGTGCGTGCATTTTGAGATTTAGACTTCTGGCATTGAGCAGCATTACCCTTAGTTTTTTCCTTTTTGTGTTCTAGGGTGGTAGGTTTAGAATTTGAGCCTTGCCTAAAAAGGCACTATGGGGTGGCAAGAGCCTTTGCCAATATCCGGAATCCCAGGGTGACAGGTGCAAGCCGTCCCTTGCGAAGCAGCGTGGCTTGTCCAGCATGTCATCCCAGGCAGACAGATACTGGATCCCCTTTGAATGACACCAGTGTTTAAGCCAATTGTTAAAGCTGATCATCTTATCTCTGTATTGTGGCATCACTCTTGGTGAAGGTAGGATACTGCTCAAGGTCAGGGTCATACCTGCCTGGGCCACATAATCAGAGAGCTCCTCAATGTCTCTTTTCATGTAGTCCAAGGAGGTACGTCTCAGGTCGTTTACACCAGAGTGGACAATGACTGAGTCATATTTGTACTTGCTGTTGAGAGACCTGAGTGCTTGCGTTATGTGGCGGATTCTAGCGCCCGACAGGCAGCTTACTGTGACCTTCTCCTTACTCAGTCTGGTGAGCGGGACGTCAGTGTGTCTGACTATGGAGTCACCAATGACTAGTGTGTCTGGCATTGTGTTTGGCCTTAAGGGCTGTGACTGTTTGACACTCTGACTGTGAGGTCTATGTGTTGCAGGTGTTGTGTTCTGAGGTGGTGGTTGTTTGGGTGTCTGCTTTGGTGGCCTCTGCTGTTTTGGTAGATTTTGATCAGAGCCTCCGAGTATGTCTTTGTGTGTTTATGTGTATGATTTGAGGTTGTAATGGTGCTATGTGAGACTGGGTCTATAGTGTGTGTGGTAACCTTCTCCTCCTGACTGGTCTTGCCAGTCCTGTGTTGAGAGCTCAGCCTCCAGTTTGGCCGTATAGTTGCATCTCGCATGTATTTGTGTTATGTGGGAGGAGGAGAGGGTTGTCTGTGTACATGAGGCAATTGTAACATTGCCTCAGTATTCCCAGGTTCACCAGCTGAGCAGGAGAGGACACTAGCAACTGATCCTCGACATGCTAGAAGGATAGACAAAAACTTTAAAAGATTCAGGTAGACGTGGGTGACCGAGAAATGGGGGTTACCTTTTGGGGTACTATCTATGACAAGAGTGCCGTATCAAGGTAATAAGTACTGTAGGAGCAAGTGCTAGGTTTAACAGATAGAGAATAGTCTACTTGGAGTCAAGTGGAGATGATCTTTTTAGTTATAGGATACGCTGATTAGATCAGTAGTATAGTTCGAGGAAGGTAGTTTTAAGGGAAAATTTGAAGAGTGGACTTTAGGTAGCCCGAATAGTTTAAACCTGCCTAACCGGCGCTGCCCTAGTGTGCAACAGTGGCAGCTCCGCGCTAACGCGTGTTTACCGCGTTTTATACCAGGGGGCTGGAAAAAGCTAGAAACTGACCCAAAACGACCAATAAACTACTAGTTACTGGCTGAAACCTCACAAAACTAGACAAAAGGCAGCTCAATGCTTCCCACTCCCACTGGTAAGCAAGGTAACTTCCTCTCCCCCAAATAAGGCAAGGAAACAGTACACAGGAACTACAACCAAAGCCCAGGAATCAGCAACTCTGAAACTGGACTAAACTAGTAAAGCAGGAAAAACAAGAGATATTTTTTTCTTTTTTTTTTTCACAAAACAGGCAGAAACAGGTACAGCAAACACTTATAAATGCTATGAATCAGCTACGACAGCTTACACAGAAGAATTTGCTACAAATACAGTCAAATAGTAACAAACAAGGATTCCAAGTGCAATATTAAGTTAAATGCAGTAAAAACAGCTTCAATGTAACAGAAAGGCAGGCGAAATACAGTCGCTAGGTATTCAGATGTGGAAAGCAACAAAAATATACTTAGTATCAAGAAAAGTCGCTTATTCAGCTCTCTGCAGCCTGGATTACTCTGCTGGCCCACGTGGAGTCTGTGCTGAGTAGGTACAAGCTGAAAAATGCGTGTTTACCGCGTTTTATACCAGGGGGCTGGAAAAAGCTAGAAACTGGCCCAAAACGACCAATAAACTACTAGTTACTGGCTGAAACCTCACAAAACTGGACAAAAGGCAGCTCAATGCTTCCCACTCCCACTGGTAAGCAAGGTAACTTCCTCTCCCCCAAATAAGGCAAGGAAACAGTACACAGGAACTACAACCAAAGCCCAGGAATCAGCAACTCTGAAACTGGACTAAACTAGTAAAGCAGGAAAAACAAGAGATATTTTTTCTTTTTTCTTTTTTTTTCACAAAACAGGCAGAAACAGGTACAGCAAACACTTATAAATGCTATGAATCAGCTACTACAGCTTACACAGAAGAATTTGCTACAAATACAGTCAAATAGTAACAAACAAGGATTCCAAGTGCAATATTAAGTTAAATGCAGTAAAAACAGCTTCAATGTAACAGAAAGGCAGGCGAAATATAGTCGCTAGGTATTCAGATGTGGAAAGCAACAAAAAATATACTTAGTATCAAGAAAAGTCGCTTATTCAGCTCTCTGCAGCCTGGATTACTCTGCTGGCCCACGTGGAGTCTGTGCTGAGTAGGTACAAGCTGAAAAAAGCGCGTTTACCGCGTTTTATACCGGGGGCTGGAAAAAGCTAGAAACTGGCCCAAAACGACCAATAAACTACTAGTTACTGGCTGAAACCTCACAAAACTGGACAAAAGGCAGCTCAATGCTTCCCACTCCCACTGGTAAGCAAGGTAACTTCCTCTCCCCCAAATAAGGCAAGGAAACAGTACACAGGCACTACAACCAAAGCCCAGGAATCAGCAACTCTGAAACTGGACTAAACTAGTAAAGCAGGAAAAACAAGAGATATTTTTTTCTTTTTCTTTTTTTTTTCACAAAACAGGCAGAAACAGGTACAGCAAACACTTATAAATGCTATGAATCAGCTACTACAGCTTACGCAGAAGAATTTGCTACAAATACAGTCAAATAGTAACAAACAAGGATTCCAAGTGCAATATTAAGTTAAATGCAGTAAAAACAGCTTCAATGTAACAGAAAGGCAGGCGAAATACAGTCGCTAGGTATTCAGATGTGGAAAGAAACAAAAAATATACTTAGTATCAAGAATGTAATGTACTGCTCCATAATATAGCCACTCCTCTCTTCTTTTGGCAGTGTTCTGAACATGATAGTACAGTATATATTTTAGTATTTAGCCTAGATATATCTTCTTTAAGAGATGTGTTTCTTGCAAAAAAAATGAAATGAGATTTTATTTATTTATTTTACATTTGTTGACCGGGATTGTCCGACTGAGCTGAAGAGCCCTTTTTCAGCAGAGGCCTGGGGAGAAAAGCTCCAACATATTATACAATTTTCATTATAAATTAGCATTAAACAGCAATGTTACAGGATTATTACAAGGCATTAAATAGCAATACAATGTTATACAGTGTCAATAATCAGGAGTATAGCATAACTATTTCAAGATGTATAAAAAGAAATATGTCATTAAGATGAGTATACGTTTTGGGGTAAGTGATTAAAAAAAGATTTATTTAATTTTAAGTATTTAAGTAAACTTCCCCTCTTACAAGGATTGTTAAGACCATTAATATTAATAGAAATACCTTTTAAATGAAACATATTAAGCGTTTATTAAAATTAAATTATACTTGACCATTAATAACTATTTTGAGTGTTTATTAAACTATTCTCATCTATAATAGAAATACACAAATGATATAATTTAATTGGAATCCAATTTTTGATATAATTTAAAGTCATAAATATAGTGGATGTCAAAAACATATAAATAATAAAAATAGTAAAACTTTATCATTTTAAATTTACCCATACCCATCCTGGAGTTAAAAACTCCTGATTTGAGTAGTAATACCACTCAAATCAACCACCCATCTAATAACATCATTTATTCAACTACTACCACCGAAATAATTTAATAATATTATTTGCAAAAGATAAAATCTCATCAACTGTCAAAAGATTTGAATCGTAAAAGATATTATTCTAATGTTATAATAATCATTCTTTGGATATAAATTAAATTTGAACTTTTTATCATATATTGCTACTGTTATAACATAAATATAAAATTGTGCATTATATCTCTTTACAAATTATATAGATGTATTGCAATTAAAAACATATGAATTAAGTAATTCTATGTATTCAATAGTGAAAGGAGATCTTATTGTTTATAATCTTTTAGTGTATAGATAAATACTGACAATACGTTCAAACTTCTTCTCTTTTGTATGAAACAAAACTTAACATTTATGTTTTAGATAATACATATACATTCAGTGAGCTCAAACCAAAAAAAAAAAAAAAGAAGTAACACCATTAAGCATAACTCTTTAATGTTAACATTTAAAGCAATTCTCTCTCAAAACATCCTGATGTGTAAGCAAAACCAGCTAATCAATTCTATAATTTATGGAAAAAGATGCATGACCAAATAATCAGGCTGTTAGTGATAAGAAATATAACAGAACGTTTCATCAAGATCAACTTATTCAATATAATGAAATTATACACAGTCTCTAAAATCCTGCAAAGATAATTAAGCATACTTTGTATCAGTTAAATGAAGGTTACCATTCTTGATGTAATTTTTACATAACCTGTGACAAGGATCCAAAGTTTGGTCCCAAGATAATGAAGAAATGATATTGTAAAACTAAAGTACTTCAATTGCAGCCAAAGCTGACAAATAGCACAAGGGTTAACGTCCAGTATTTTAAAGGATATAGCTGTAGTATTAAGAAAATAATGTCCCACTCTAGAATGTATTAATAGCCTTGTAGATAAATGGAAGCATATACCTAGATTAGTACATTAGATAGAACCAGACAATGCATTCTATGAAACAAAGAATATATAGTACCAAATAATAAGGATATAGGTTTACATTCTATATTAAGTCCTTCAAATAATTTTTTTATTATATATTAACTCCTTCATTTTATATGTATTATTAAAGGAGATGTATATGAGAAAACAATGTCATACATATGGCATTTGTAAGAGTTCCATATCTGAAATTATGGTAATTCATCACTTTTGTCACTCTTAACCCCAATTATCAAAACTTTCCTCCTAGGTTACTATAAATTTGACAAGAAATGTAGAGGCACATAAAAAAGGGATACGCTTTGGTCATATCAGCATTTGTTTGACCACAGTACAATCTCATATAAGCCTGGCACTGGTCACTTCTAATAGTGCTTGAAGTGCATCTCTACATTCAGATTCCACAGCAAAACTGTAGTAGTTTGCAAACAAACAAAAACAAAATACGTACTTCTATAACTATTGTGATGACATCAAAAATAAAATGAATGAGAGGGACCAGCAAAGATGATAGTGTAAAAAAATGACACACAAAGCAGCACATTTTCTAAATATAACTGTAGGTGTTTTTTTTCCCCTTACCCCCCCCCCTCCCTCCTTCCCCCTTTCTTTGAAACAATGCTCCTGACAATGCTGTGTTACTTGTTAAAGCTTAAAAGGGCCTTTCACAACTAATGCAATTTACATCCTTTTAACATTGTTAACTTAGATTGTACTTTACTTACTAGTAACTCCATGTAGCACAAAATGATCAACTAATATGCGTTTACTCTATTATTCGTAAGTAAGGGATGATAACTGAACAGTTCTCCCATGAGAGAGTATGCTAGGAGACATGACAGCACTTCCTACTCCTTATTCTTAATGGTCCTATAACTAAATACCAGTGTATCAGAATTTCATATCAATACGCTGCTGCATAAAGTAAATGTAAAAGATTATAAAGCAGAACTTTTTACATATCAGGTTATTTAAATTACAGTTATGTATAGCTTTCGTAAATTTTTATGATAAATGGAGGTTATACATACATTGTAGTAGTTGTCTATATATTTATTCCATTTATGTCATGTTCTTCAGTGCTGGATCTGTTTCCAGTGCATGAACAGCTTGTTGGGCTTCAAAGGTCATTCTTCACATGCTCGCATGTCACTGAGATGGGAAATCAAAATCGGTTAGAAGTCACAACAGCTCATGCCCAGCTTTCCAAGTCAGAGGCATACAAAAAAAAAACAAAAAACAAAAGTTTCCTGCAGGAAGAGTAAGTGATTTTTAAGGCTTAATATTACTAAACATGTCGCTAGCCGTTAGCGTCTGTGAAGATGTCCGCAGTCTTCTTGGATGCTTGTTATTTAACTAACGCTCTACACCAAAGCAAGGCAGCCCAAATTCACTACCAATCAACAAACTGTTAATCATGTTCCAATAACAAGAATAAACACTGTACAACCAAAGTAATTAGCAAGTAATCAAAACAATCACCATTTTAAAAATTACATTTTCATCATTTCCTTCCCCCCTTTTTTATTCTCTTTAATGACAGCACTTACTCTGCATAGGATATCATCAGCCCTTCCAGGTCTTCTACGTTTCAAATGTCAGAAACAATGCTACAAATGCTTTTATTAATAAAAGAGGTTGTTTAACTTTCTCTGAATGCTTGTGTAATAGAAGATAAGTAGAAGTATAGATGAAATTATTTGTTCTTTAGTTTCTTTTTTTTTTTTTTTTTTTATCATATGCCTTCCAAGAGATTTTGTCAGCCATCCTTTTCATCGAGGTGTTAGCCCACTCCATGTCAGGTGTTAGCCCACTCCATGTCCTCTATTTTATCAAGAATTTTATTTGTTTTTTTATGAATGTCACAGCTGTATCCAAGTCATCAAAGATTTTAGGACCATCTTGTAGAAAAATTTTCAGTCTAGCCAGAAATAACAGATGTGTTTTAACTTCAGATTTTTTAAGCTCTTTAACCAAAGGCAAAAAAAAATATTTTAGCAATAATCATAGGAGCGTAATCATTGTCAAAATGAATAATAGATTCATTTATTTGATAGGTGCCTTAGACCAAGCAGTTTTAAGGATCATTTCTTTATCATGAGATGACAGGAATCTAACTATTACTGATTTAGCTGAAATGGTTTTATTAGTTTTAGAAGATACTAAGGATCTATGTGCACTCTAAATGCCATAAGACAGAGCCTCAGGGAGATGAAGTACTCAGGTAGCCAAGTAGTGAAAAAGCTTACCATGTTGTTGCCATCAATGTTGTCAGGAAGTCCGAAGATTCTGATATTATTTCTTTGTGACCTATTTTCTAGCTCATCAATTTTTTTGATTGTAGTAATGTATTCTATTTCAATAAAAATTCTCTATTGTTTTCTCCTTCCTGTAATCTACCATCCATATCATTTAAGGTTTGTTCAATTCCAGTTATTTGTGATTTCTGCTGCTGAAGGTCTTCATGAATGGTCTCCATCTGCTTAGAATACTTTTCTTTAAAGTTGTCCAGTTTTGAGTCCATTTTATCTAGTTTTATATTGATAACTCCTGAATATTTGTGAGTAGGGATTGTAGTTCCTTCTTGAAAGTTGAATCTTGGTGGTTAGCCTTGGAGAAGCTCATTGTAGTAGATCAGTGATGAGAGAAATAAAATAATATTTTGACCAGACAAAATCCAAATTCGGACAACTTCTGTAAATACAATCCTCAGATACACCAAATAGTATCAAATGTTATATAAAGGATCTTCTTTGGATTGTTTTTTATGTATAAAATCCTGTCATAAAAGGTGGCAGAGCTGAAGTAAACTATTGTTATCTAGAGCACATCTTGGCCACGCCCCAAGTTGTGCTAGCATTTGTAGGCATGGCAGCTTTCAACGGGCTTTGTCAAATGTCTCAATTATTAGAGATGCATATGTTGTGAAAGAAATTAATTTGGAACTGCATTCTCAAATAGTGCAGGGACATTGGAAACAATAGTCACAGCTCCCATGTCCTTGACTACATTCTCCTTAAGTAGCTTCTTCATTCACTATTTAGAAGATAATCAGAGGTCAAGAATGAAATGCATTATTTATTTATTTATCATTGTTTAACAGGTTAGTCCAGCTGAAGCTAAAGCCCCATTTTCAGTGGAGATCCATGGAGAAAAGCTCCAGCAAAAAACAACTAAAATAAGTAATTGATATGCATACATTCCAAAACAAGAAAATTCCCATACTTATGTACATTCTAGAGCAAGAATATTGCATAACAAAAAAATTACCATAATTATTATGTACATTCCACAGCAAGAAAACTGCATAGTTATATCATTGTACAGGTTTACAGTATCAGAGAGTTACACTAAAAATATATACAAATTGAAAAAGCTGAGTGATCAGAAGATGAGATTTTTTAGAAAGAAATACAGCCTTTGGTACACACCAGTATGTCATATTGTTACAGAAAACAGAGCTAGAGTGGTAATAAAAACTTGATAGTGTTGCTATAAATAAAAAGCTACAGCTAGAATGGTAGTGGAACTAGAGTCCCTATTAGATGAATGAATAGGCAATCTATCAAATGGCTGAAAAGTTGAATATTTCAGAACTTGAGATGGGTTTTGTGAGATCATGGTACAGTGAAGATCGGAAACTTTGCCCTTTCCTCACTGTAGTGCAATCTCGGAGTTGGTATATATAATTAGCAGGAGGTCGGGGGGCATAGCCCCCACAAATCCAATTTCAAGGTCTGGAATATTCGACTTTTTAGCCGTTCGACAGATTGCCTTTTCATTGTTATAATAGGGACCCATGGAACTATGACAGTGCTGCTATTAGCATAGAGCTAGAAAGAAATTTGAGTCATGATAGTGCTGCTATTAAAAGTGAAGTATAAGTAAAAAAAGGCTCCAAGATTTAGAGTAAAGAGAGGTAAAGAAAGGTGTGTGGAGGGGGCCTAGGTACGGCCTGGCATGGGCAGGAGCTAGAGTTAAAAAGGTAGTTTTTAAGTTCAATTTTGAAGCAGTTTCCACATCTGATTTTACGAATAATTGGTGGGAGATTGTTCCAGGCTAGGAACACTGTGCTTTTATAAAGAAGTTTGCCAATGTTTTGTTGGTTTTATAAAAATTAAGAATGTATTGATCAGAGCTAAATAGAGTTTGAGAGGGGGGTATGGAAGATATCATGGAGGTACAAGTAAAGGCCTTGAGTCTCTTAATTTATAAACAGTCTTGTAAGGAATGCTCAATTCTTCTAAGTGCTTCAGAAGTAAAACCCTGGCAAATCCTACAGTTTTCATTATGTTCAGTTCTTAGGCAGAATACCCAAAGGCTCTAAAGATGTTCATGTGGAATCTGTCATTCACAAAAGCATCTGCCATCTTTTTCAGGAAAAGACATACCCTAAAGCATAACCAGTCTATGACTCAACTAAACAACACATTGCAAGTCTCAGCTAAACCAAAAAAAAAACACTTATCAGCAACTAGAAAATGTTCCCAGTGGTGGTCTCATCTGGACTAAGCACCACAGCAATTCAAATAATGCTGGATTATAGACACTAAATAATGATACATGTGCTTCAAACTGTAGCCAGAAAGATCTAAAATGGCCTGACTGGATGCCAGCTTTATTTAGGTAATACACTAAAATGTCACAGGGATAGACATCCACCCAGCCTGGAGGTAGAAGACTGCTGAGCTCTGAAAGTCAACTCAAACAACAATCCTTCTACAGCTAGAGTCCTGGTAGTAAGTACTTCTGCAACAGTGATCTTTACCGACAACATTGAGGCTGCAAACCATATACATTACACCAACTCCTACCTGTGTAGGCTAACTGGAGTGAAGGACAAGACTAAAGGCATTATTTATTTTAGCAACCAGACCATGTAGTATCAGAACAGTCTAGAAGAAGGGGATGTTCTTTGCAAATATGGCACTAATGCAGTAGCTACTGTGTGACACTGCCATGTAACCTCAAAAACTTTAATCTTCTCATCTATTCTTCAAAGCCGTCTATTGGTACTCACAGCAACATACATGGAAATCAAATACCAAGAGAAATAAGTTACCACTCTAATTTTATATCTGCATTCTTCTTTTCCTTTCTGTAATAGCCTTACATGCAGATCTGAGCTCACTTGAGGAAATGGGGAGATGAAGATTGTAGTCAGCTGAGGAAATGGGGACCTGTTGCACTATGATAGCAAGTATGTGACTGACTACATAACATACTACTCTTTCGCACAAGCTGTGCTGGCAAATACAATCTTAGATGAATTACAACAAGTCATATGGAACTGTGTGTCTATTACTGTCTCTGATTATTTTAAAATATGATTTATGTTTTCACACTTTTGAACTTTTACTGTTTTCAACTTTGGTAATACTTTTATATTGCTATCAAGTCTATTGTACTACAGTCCTTATTTTAATTTCTTTGTAAGGTACTTTATGTATGCTGTTTAACTACTGTAACTTCTCTTGGGAGCTTTTCTCCCTGGGTCTCTGCTGAAAAAGGGCTTCTCGCCTAGCCAGACACTACCCGGTTACCAAATGTAAATAAATAAATAACTACACTATAACGGTTAGTTACACTAGCAATAATACAAAACAGGACATAATTATGTTAGGATTTGCTCATGCCTAATGTGGTTTGCCTCAAGAAACTCTCAAACATTTAAATTTTTACCAGGCAAGAATAAATCGTAGTATGGTTCACAGATACTATAGTTACTGTAGAATATTATACAATCACTTCAATCAATAGTTTATTAGATGCTCTTACTTCTTTAGAAAATTCTTTTTTTTTATTTATTAGTAATATGCTTCACATAACACTAAGTGCAACAAACAGCTGCTAGAATACGCACAGCAATGTAACTACTGACTGTGAGAGTCTGCAATCAGTAACTGAAGGGCATGCTGTGTCATATGAGCAAGAAGAACACAGCAATCCTTATAAAGATATGTCTAAAACACATCTTAAGTGTGTCCTGTTGTAAGAAATATTGCATGGTCTAGAATGCAAACGAATTGCAATCAACAGTCACCTAACATATAAAGAGGAATACAGCTCAGTGACACTAAAACTAATGGAGAAATACTTTGTGAAATGTTGCAACATTCTGTCTCATGAGTTCATCTTTTCCTGGACATGCAATTTAACATTTATTTTTTTCTCACCCTGTTGGAAGTTTATAGGTTCAAGACTAGATCTAAGGGTTTCATGATTGGTATCTGTTCACCTCTAATTAAATATGACAGCCGTTTTTCTGCATTCTTTGTATGTGACTACTGCACTGTTCTTGTCTACTGCTATTCTCTTGTTGTTTCACCCATGAATCATGTTGCAATACACTCACAGGTGAAAGGCTCATCACTTAGGTAAAGAGCTACATTTCCTTTAAGGAGTCCACAGTAACTATACAATGAACAAAGAAGTAAAACGTCACTCAAGGAGCATGAAAAAAAAACACAAACTGTGTTTGCCCAGAAAGATCAAAGATCTTACAGAACGTGATTTTTCGCTAGAAGTGATATATCTAAAATATACTTATGAAAATAACATCACACGTTGTGTAGTTAATTGTTACAACATGAACTTTGTGCTTAAAGTTATGCCTGTGATTGAAAGAAAAAATAAATGAGAAGAACGGGCACTGTGAAGGCAGTATTGGTGGAAGCTAGGTGGGTACCGATCTTTCACAGAGAAATCCTACTCTGTACTTTGCTGTTTAAACCAATAACATTTGAGTGCTGAGGCACTGTGGACAAGTGATCTCAGTTCAACAATGTACAAAACATAAGGCCATCAGTGGAGTCCCTGGTTGTCTCTCTCTCTCTCTCGCAGTACAACAGCTAATGCTCTCTGCCAGTGGTTTCACCAATAAAGGAGCAATAGCCAAGCACCAGATGGAGGTAGGAAAATGCCAGTTTTTATAAGCATCATGGTTGTGGTATTGTACTTTTTCAAACATGTTGTAGCGTACTGGCAGTTTTATTTATTTAAAAAAATGTGTATAAGTTATATATTATCAGACAGAAATATAATGCTGGCATGTTTACTTTGTACATTACAGGAGTGAAAACGTTTAAGAAATCTATCATGCGTCACCATGAAGAGCTCTTGTTAAAATCAGGACAGTAGCCCATAACTTCATAGACATTTGCAACTCATTGAAAGAGATTTGTAACAAAGAGTGGAAAATCATGGGGGAATCATTTCAAAAGGAGCTGTGTTGTGGAATACCTGGAACGTAGCTGTGGATGTACACAAATGGATACTAGGAACCTGCCTCTGGATTTATTCAAAATAATCCCAGAAGCCTTGTTGTGGATGTTGAACCAGGGATCCATTTGTAGATGAACATCAGAGTTATAAATTAGCTCAACCTGAGCTAGAAAACCAAGGCTGTGGACTATAAGAAATCCTTATATTCTTCTGAGAGACATTAAATTGACTTGAAACTGTAAGTAACCTGAGAGAGCTTAAGACAGAAGTATGTCTGTTTTAAGAAAGCACAGCAGGAGGATGACAAATTAACCAGGGCTGGAGAAAACATAGCGAGAATACAAGGAGAAACAGATGAGCAGGTTGGCTTCATCCCACATATTCATATTCTGAGTTAAAGAATAATTGAGTATACAGGGTAATAAAGACAAAAAAAAGAAATTCAGTACCAGATATTAGTTCTAAAACCTTTAAGGACACTTGTTCTGAAACTGACGCATAGACATATTTTGATAGGATACCTAGGGATGGACAAAAATCAAAGCTAGAATTTCCTCTACATTTCATTGGCCTGGTATAATGAACTACACTGAGACTTTCTATCAGCTTGTCTGTAGTGTCAAAAGACTACTTTGCCTCCTGGGTTCAGAAATCCACTCTTACCTATGCCTATTACTGAAGTCACATTCAGCGGCATAGCAATGGATCTTGTAGTTCCATTGGTAAACTCTAGTAATGGCTACCAATGCACTGTAGTGATTACTGACTATGCAACAAGTTTCCTGAAACAGTAGTCCTATGAAAAGCCAATGTTAACGATTCAAAGTTTTAGAATTACATTTCTCCAGGGTGGGGATCCCCAAGGAAATACTCATAGACTGGTAAACTCCATTTATGTCCAGAGTAAGTTAGTGCTAATGAAGGCCACAAAACAGAATGTTACAAAATGGGATTTGTTACTTCTCCACCTCTTCTGCTGTAAGGCAGGTCCCAAGCCTCAACAGGGTTTACTCCATTTAAGTTATTATGTGGTACATATCCATCAGACTTAATGAGCATAACAAAGGAAACTTTAGAGGTGAAAAATAAACGTGCAGGAGTATGACAGCACAGTTTACATGTGTGCAAGACAGTTTATAAATGGTTATGCCAGTGGTTAAATAACATATGCAAAGAGCACAAGAGATGCATCAGAGGATCTGTAATAAAAATTTCAGACTTGGGTAGTTTACTAGGATTTAGATATTACTATTAATACAAAGTTACAAAAAAGTTCCTTGACTGGGTTAACGATCAGTATTCACCTCAAAGCATGAAGCATAAAAAAGAAAGTGAACTGACCATGGCTGATATCAAAATTATAAAAGTTTAATGGATAAAGTAAGCGCTTTCACGATAAATAACAAATTGCTTCCTCAGAGTCTACCTAACACACATAACCTCTCTAAATTTAAACCATATCATGTCCAATCATACTTCCTCTCATTGATGACATCATAAAATAAATATATGCAAAAATTGATTAAAACAGCAACATATAAAAACAAACAGTCCTATATAAACAACAACATATAATAATTACTAATACACTAATAAAATATGTTTGTGTCAATGCTTAAGGGGTCTTGCTTTTAAAAAAGGTTTAAGTGACACTGCACTATTTAGCCCTGGATAACTATCTGCCTTCAATAACAATCCAATTCTGTTCCACTTCTTCTACAATATTGCTCATGTCCCCACCTCTAATGTTCGGTTGCACAACCTCTAGGGCCATGAAATTAAAAACATGTAATGGACCTGCAGCCTGTACATGCTTTGCCAAGGCACTAATTTCTTTCTTGTTGGTGATGTCACGCAAATGTTCCTGTATACGTTCTTTAAATAACCTATTAGTTTTGCCAATATAAAAGGCATGACAAATTGTACAGAAACTAAAGTATACCAGGTGTCTAGTCCTACAATCAGCATAAAAGTCTATATTTATTTCAAATCTGAGGGTCTGGTGTTGAAAAGTAGATTTACTATATACATAGTTGCATGCCATGCACGTTCTACATGGAAAAGTCCCATTTCTTTGAGATACTATTCTATTATTATTACTAGAACTTACTTTATAGCATAACTGCCTCTTTAATGATTTTTTGTTTTTAAAGGAAAAACTGGGCTTGTTATCTATCGCCCCCTGCAGTTCATTTATTATTGTTAGAATACCCCAATTATTTTCAAAGATCCCACAGAATCTTCTGATGTCACTCGAAAAAATTATCGGGAACCTGACCTTACATATGTTATTTTTATTTGATAATGTATTATGAACATCACTTGAAAAAAGGGGTCCCTCTATGTTTACGTCCTTCATACATTTCTTTAATACTATCATCTATTTCCTTTTTGTTATAACCCCTATTCTTAAAATCACCTTCTAATAAAGTGACTGCTTCTTGTAGGCCCTCTTCTGTATTGTGAAGTCTGCTCATCCTCATGAATTGCCCTTTAATTACATTCTTGTAGACATGAGTAGGGTGCATGCTGCTCTTATGTAATATACTATTCCTATGTGTAGGCTTCCTATATAAACCAGTAGCTATTCTTGTGATGGAGTTTTTTGTACTTTAACATCAAGAAAATCAATTTCATTATCTGAGTATTAATAGGTGAACCTTAAAAATTCAGTTGTGCTATGTAGATCTACAAATACTTCCAACCTATCAATACTCCCTCCCCACAGCAAAAAGACATAATCAACAAAATGTGTGTACCATAGAATGTCATTGGAAAAAGTACTACCCTCTGACAAAAAATTAGTCTCCCATGAGACCAAATGTTAAGTTGGCGTAGCTATTGGCACAAGCTGTGCCCATAGCTACGCCAACCTTCTGTAGATATACACACTCATTAAAAATGAATATATTATTTTCCAAAATAATTTCCAATAGGCTACAGATCAATTCAATTTTGGTATTACTATACACCCTTTTAGTGTTAAGCAAGTCACAAATCCTCTCTATCCTCCAGTTATTAGGAATCACCATGAATAGTGAGACTATATCCATGGTGACAAAAAATAAAATCACTCTTTATATTACTCATTCTTTCACATAAAGATTTACGAAAAATTTTTGTGTCCTTTGGTACTGTATCACAACCTATTAAAAACGGGGTGTAGACACTTCTCAACATATATCGAAAGGGCTTCTGTAGCCCATCCTCTACTGGAAACAATAGGTCTCATGGGAGGGCAGTTTATGTCTTTATGAACTTCTGGTAAACCATAAATCATAGGAATGGTAGGATGCTCAACATTAAAATAATTAAATAAGTCCTCAGTAATATAGTGTGAAATAAACAAATCAAAAATGAAAACTAATACTCCATCCATAATAGCCTTAGCTTCCCTATTAGAAATGGAAAGATAAGTATTGGTATCACCTAATAGTTGCAACATTTGCTGTATATAAAAAAGTTTATCCATAACCACTACCCCACCCCCTTTATCTGCAGGCCTGACTTCAATACTAGATAAATCCTTAAGTTGCAATAAAGCTTCGTTTTCACTCTTGCTTAAATTATAAAAAAGAGATGCATTCTTTTGATTAAATTCTGCCCTAATTTCCTTTTCAAAGACAGAGACAAAAGTTTCTATGGTGGGGTGTGGTTTAGGTACAAACGTGCTGGGCTTTTTAAAAACTGTATCGGTCACTATTTCATTTAAACCAAAAATTGTCTTAAGTGTTAAAATACGTGCAAACAGTCTGAGTTCTTTCAAAAGCTCAAATAACATTTTCTGTGCCGGAATAAAAGTCAATCCCTTACTTAGAAGGGATTCCTGTGCTTCCGTCAACTCTATACTAGATAAATTAATTACCAGTTTCTCGCATTCCTGCTGTGTGTTGTCATTGTGTTCGAATAAGTTCCTCTTTCTCTCGTTTGTTGTGCTTTGCCCTTCCTTCCCCTGCTTTTAGACCTTTCTCAGATGGGCAAAGCGTTGTTCAGGACAAACGGCAGGATCGATTTCTGTGATGTATCTTTCACTTCTAAAAAAGGTGATATACTGGAGTTAACTCCTTTCCTGTGATTAATAGTTGTTTTAGGTTCATTATCGCCATTGCTTCGAACGCTAAGTTTGTCGAATGACCAAATCACCGATTTCTTTCCAAGGGAAAGAAATTGGTTGGCCGTTCTGTCACACCTGCCCTTTCCCCGACTGTAGTCCGGTCTCAGAGTTAGAATATTTAGTTGGGGGGTATGGGGGGCACAGCCCCCCACGTAAATATGTTTGTTTTTATGTGGTGTTGTTTGTTGGCCTTTCGATTAATTTCCAAGGTGATTTGGCCGTTCAACAAACTTAGTGTTCGACATTTTCGTGTCAAGTAAAGGTGCTTCAACATTTTCAAATGTCGATCATACGATATAGACCCAACAGAAGCCAGCTACTTGGGGGAATCTAATTAAGATAGGGGTAATTAGACCCCAAACAGAACAGAAGATATCAAACACTGGATGTGACTGTTCTCAAAACAGAATCAGAGATCTGTTTTTGTATAAGCCTGAGAGTTAAAGTCAACATGACCTGAGCAAGGTAAACAAGGGCTGTGGACTATAAGAAACTGTTACAGACTTTGAGAGACTTTATAGGTTTATAAGGTCATACTAGGCTAACTGCCCTTTCAGGCCATTTTAAACCTATCCAATTTCCCTTCAAAGGTGAGAATCAAACCCTGTATCTTGTGTCTGACAGGTAAACTCCTTAATCATTAGGCCAACCCCCACGCCCAAGAAAAAAAAACATTTAATGGACTTAAACTATACATAACTGCCATAGTTTACAGCAGAAGTATGCTTATGTTTCATTTCAAGGTTTTTTTTTTTTTTATGGATTACTCAACTGGAAATAAACTGCACTTGAACTAGAGGTGTATTCTAATTGCTATAATGCCTACTTAGCTAAATGTGTAGAGAAACTCTCATAAGCAATCTGCAAGTAGTCACCTGCTATGAGAAAGATTTCTATTTCCTCACTCCTAAACTTACTGATAATCAACCACTGAGCAATGCCCTATATGTTTGGTTTTGCACTGGTGTGCACTTTGGCACATGCAGTCTGCTGAGCTACAAAAATAAAGCTTACTTCCCCATGCTGCACCTTCATGCACACAGCATATACCATACAGTCACCCCTGCAGTGAGATACATACCAACAATCCCTTGAGATGGGTGAAAGTGTCTCTGTTGCTCACTCCCACTCTTCCCTGGCTGGCTACTTCAGTACTTGGGAAAACTCTCCACACCTGGATAATCTGGATCACTGTCAGAGGTCTATCTGTCTGGGGCACAGAGGTGGCTCTTAATGGTCAGGCTGTTGATACCATGTGAGCTTGTATGATCTTTCCTTAGAAACCATAACTAACACATTTCTTAAACCTGGCTTCAACCAGCAAATTACTTAAAGTAACCTTCCAGCTCAAATATCTATGCTTGCAAAGTATGCAGCCACTTTCTAATTCCGAGCTATGAGAAGGAAACTAAAACATTAGTAAAGAACTTGAAACTCTCCACCTCTTCCTTCACTGTTCTCTATCCTAACTTCCTTTGGAAGTCAAAATAAAATAGCCAAACCCCTAACTTATATTTATAACCTTTCACTTACTGCAGGAATTGTCTTATCATCCCTGAAACATGTCATCATTACAACCTTTCATAAGGTAACCCTGCACAAAACATATAAAGACTATTGACCCATTTCCACCCTTTGCCCTTTTGCAAACATTTTTGAAAATGTCCTTTACAAACAGCTGCTTTAACATGTTAATAAGCTATGGGATTCTACCTGATAAACTGCATGGCTTCAGAAATGGTTTTAGCACATCCACTGCTATACGGTCAGCATCTAGCACTACCTATAACGACCTAAATGACAGTCTCTTTACAGATGGTATTTTTGGGGAGATGATCCATGCCTTTAAAACTGTTGAACACAAAACTCTGCTAACTAAGCTACAAAAACTCAGCTTGGGAGAAAGGTCATTGCATGGTTCCATACCCCCCTTGATAGCAAGACCTTTCGGGTTTGCTCCAACAACCAGCTATCCACTAAAGGAAGACTAAAAACAGGTGTCCCCCAAGGGTCTGTTTTAGGCCAATTACTATTTTCTTTATTTATTAATCATATTACTGATGACTTACTTGAGCTTAACTTTATAATTTACATAGATGACATATTTTTTTTTTTATTTTTATGTCTATAATTTTTATTACTTGATGTGATGAGTTTGTATGTAAGCTTAAGCAGGAGCTTTTCTCCCCAAGCATCCGCTAAAAATGGGCACTGTCCCAGTTGGACCATCCTGGTAAACAAATGTAAAATTAAATAAATACATAAATATTACTCCAGGCAAACAGATGTCCCACAATCCTGTAATCTCTACTCCAGCAATACTTCTCTGAGCTCTGTCAATGGTTTGAACAAAATAAACTCCAAATTAACCACAAAAAAATGTTAAGACTGTTTTCCTCCCCTTACAGAGTCACTTGACTTCTTGTTCTATGTCAGACAACAACAACCATATTATTCCTTATGTAGCACAATACAAATATTTGGGCCTAACCTTTGATTCTACATTAAGCTTCACAACCCACATTAATAATATCATTAATAAAGTCCTCTCACAACTAAAACTCTGCTACAGATATCACATCTCATATCTTTTATTGCCCACAAAGCACTGACCAAGAATGTCCTTTACCCTAAACTAGAATTTTGTACTCCTGTAATGTGTTTACAAGCTGCTAATAACAAAGACTACAAAGTCAATGAGAATAAAACTGCCAGATTTGCAGTACTTGCTAATGCTTGTGTATACCACTGAAACCTTCTAAATGACTGACATTGCATATTAATTCCTGAAAGGTCAGCTTATATTTTATACACCTTATTGCATAACACTCTAAATGATGGCCACAGGTCCCATCTGAAAAGAAAGTTCCCGATAAGGGAATAGTCCTACTTCCTAAGAAATTCACAGAAGAACTTAATATCATTCAACCACCCCCATTTAAAAGAGTCACTGATGAAATAACCTTCTCATGAACAGGTCCAGCTGTCAAACAAACTACCAGCTGAAACAAGGAATCAAGACACTCTCACTGAGTTTAAGTACCTTTCTGAGCACCTCTTCAAGGAAGTTGCTTGTAAATGCTTTGGGGATATCATACCTCTCAAACCTTTAAGCATTAAAAAGTGTAGCAGATCACCAGAAAGAAGAACACTCTTATTTTTCACAATTGAAGGGCTTTATATACTTTACCCTATAGAGTTAGTGGTAATGAACCTTTGTATTGACTTAATATATGTATTTAATAAAGTATGTACTAATATAAACAGGCCTGCCTTTATGAAGAATATCATAAACTTAGGGCACGCAGGGTTAAATCTCAGGACCAAAATCACAGCAGTACTCCTAAATCATAGCAGTTGAGAGGTATGGGGAAAATACCCTTAAAAGACTGAACAATTCTAGAAATGCTTACAGTTTGAAGTATCCTCCTATGCCATTTAATTTTTCTTAGTCCTGTTTTCTCTTGTTAATCTCTAGGCCTGCCTCTGTAAAACTCCTAGATTTTTCTCACTTTCATTTGAGTTCTTGTCAAGAAAATTCAATTTTAAAAATTTATTTCATGTAGACACATTGTATTGAAACCCATGTAAATGATAAAAACAAATGTAAACCTGCTACTTTATTAAAAATGTATAAGAACTCTAACATTTTAATATATAAAAAATGCATAACTGTGTATGAAATTTCTAAAGGTTCACAACTATGAAAAATAACACTCATCATATCTGAAATGTAAAACTTAAGTTTACCTGCTCTGTTTATTACCTCTGAACCCAGGTCACATTTGAAAAGATTTTCTAGATTAGTCCACCTACCCAGTTACCAAATACTAAGTAACTAAATAAATGTCACTTGCATGGGTCATGTGTAAAGATTCCACAAGTAGGCGAGATGCAGTGACACAGAACATACTTAGCTGAATGAATGGCTTACAGTGGCTTATAAAAATAAATAAACATAGCTTTAATAAGTTTTCTGTACAACTATGCCAATGTTTTCTAATTATCAAAATATAAATTACATACTTATAGCCTCTTTATGACTAGTATATTTGCATGTTGTTGAAAAGAGGGGTGTTCAAGTAAATGTTTATTTATCTGCTTACTTATACTAGGAATTTGGTTCTGGTCCTTGCTTTAGTGCAGTTGTCCTTTATTGTGTAAATCACTACTCCTCCTTTTCACAAAGTTGTCAACGTCAGTGGCACAAGCACACTCACCTTTGGTAGGGAAGGATGTGGGTTCTATTCCCACATCAGTTAGATGTGGGATGATACTGCAGTGCAGCATAAGGGGGGGGGTGCTACACTCCTATGGGTATTGTCCATTAGATGAGATGTTAAACTGAGGCCCCATCTGTATGAGTTGGTGGTAACTTAGGTGGATGTAAAAGATCCCATGGCACCTATCAAAAAGAATAGGGGAAGTTATCTGATGCCCTGGCCAAATTTCCCCTAGTAGTATAAATACTACCTTGGGTCACCCATGAAAAAAGGTTACTAGCCTAGTGCGACTAACCTGGTCAACAAAGGATAAATAAATATCTGCATACATACAGTGGTGCTTTATTTCACTGCAGCTATGAACAATCACTTCACAGTCAGTTACTCATGCCTATTACATCTTCTGCATTCTGCAGTTATGCCTCACATTAATACATTAATTCATTCATTCTATATTTACCTGTTAAATCCAGTGCAGGATCTCAAGGGAGGCTGTCCCACAACTCTGAGTGCAAGACACAGAACTTCATGCTGAACACTCACTGCAGGATGCAAACAAGCAAACACACAGTCTCATGCAGCACACACACACACACACACACCAACAGATAGTTTAGAAAATCACCAATTCACCTACAACATGTCTTTGGGATGTGGGATGTGGCTGGAACACCTGAGGAAAACCCCATACAGACTCTTCAAAGAAGGCACCTCAACTGATGTCCAAACTGGTGAAATAAGAGAAAAAAATACTTTTTTGAGTTGTTTAATATAGACAGTTTTTATCTAATTTAATTTTTTTTATTTATACTTTTCTCTACACCAGATAGTTGGAACCTTTCTTTCTTATATTTAAAATCAGTGTGTTCTCAGTTATAAAACAAATATATAAATACAGTAAACTATCAGTTAACTGGAACTAAAGCAACCAGAAAAAAAATTTGAAGAAATACAGTACAATTTTCATGTGTTGCACTTTTGCACTTTATGCCCCCCCCCCCCCCCCGCAGAAACATACCTTACATTTTTAGAGTTTTAAAAATAAAGATAGGAATAAATTCCCTCTCTTCCCAACCTAAGAACAAGTCAAACCAAATAAACAGTATAGGGTACAGTGTTAGTCAGGCCTATTTTTAATAGTAGTTCTCAAGCAACCAGAAACGACAGTTATCCAGCATCTACCAATCTCCATAGATGCTAGTTAACTGGGAGTTTACTGTACAATACAATTTTGTTAATATAAAATAATTTTAAAGATCAATGTGGCTTTAAAGTGGGTTGCACCACCACCACTATTAAATCATAGCAGACTTAGTTGGATATAAAGTTTACAGATATATGTTCAACTAGAAAGATCCAATAAAACATATAAAATGTATATATATATATATATATATATATATATATATATATATATATATATATATATATATATATAAAATATATATAAAAAATATATATATATATATATATATATATATATATATATATATATATACATATATATATATATAGTTGTGAGACAAATATCAGGTTAAAACATCAAATAAATACTAACTGTCAATCAGTTAAATTCACACCCTTGTATTACCATTAAAAAGTTAGGTCTAAAATGGTTGTTCCATTTTGGTTAGAGTTAAAAAACTTTGATAAAGCATTGTGGTCAGACAATTATACTATCACAAATTCCTTGATTTTATTTAATGCCCCAATTCCAGATTCCGTACCAAAACACAAGTGCCTCTCCTTTGGTTCATTCTGGCTATTGCCAGGAAAATTATTAAAAATAACTGGAAAAGTAAAAATATCCTCTCGTTCACTGAATTTGCTTGTTTAGCAAAGACTGTGTGCAACAAAGAATTGCAAACTGTTTACATGAAAGCATCAAATATCACACATCAATATTTATCATGGCAAAAACTTAGAGATTTACTGGAAAAGTATTAACAGTTTTGTTTAATATAAATTTTTGTTACGGACCTTGCATATAGTTTTTTTTGATTGTTATGTTTTGTTAAATGTTATATCTTGATTTCATTTTGTTTTAAAGTTTAATAAAATGTTAAAAAAAAAGTTAGGTCTATCTGCAAAGGATTTGCATATTGTATAATCTCACTGATAAATCACTAACCCTTTATTAAGGCAATGAATTGTTACTGACATTTGTAACTCAACATGTTTCCTTTCATGTAAGAATTGTTATTTTAGGGACTGTTGTACTAGCATCATAAGATTGTGCAACACTTATGATTCCTAAAAAAAAATCATTAGCTCATCCAGCTATAGGTACACTATCATCATTAGCTCATTCAGCTATAGGTACACTACCATCATTAGCTCATCCAGCTATAGGTACACTACCATCATTAGCTCATCCAGCTATAGGTACACTACCATCATTAGCTCATCCAGCTATAGGTACACTACCCATCATTAGCTCATCCAGCTATAGGTACACTACCATCCTTAGCTCATCCAGCTATAGGTACATTACCATCATTAGCTCATCCAGCTATAGGTACATTACCATCATTAGCTCATCCAACTATAGGTACACCACCATCATTAGCTCATCCAGCTATAAGTACACTACCATCATTAGCTCATCCAGCTATAGGTACACTACCATCTCTGAACAATTCATTTGGCCTGCTTAAGAGGTAATCCTCAGTAACATCTTGTTCAGTTTCTGATATTTAAGCTTTGGCCCACATGCATACAGCTGAGGGGTTAGGTTGCTAGGTGAATCCCCAGCCACTGTTCCTACAGCAACTGTTTCATCATAGCCAAAACTCTTGCAACAATCACTGGGACACTAGTCTTATTAACAGCAATAATCATGTATGCAGATAGTACTGAAAATGTATGTAATTACTTATATACCAATACGCTTACCAACTGTCACAACTGCACAATTTATACAAATCATTCAAGGCACTTACAAATTCCAAAGTTTTTTCCTATATATTCACAAAATCACTGTGCAAAGAAACTAAATTCAGTTGCTTACAACACATTTTATTCATAACAGAAATGACTAAAGTTTCTGTAGCAGACCTTAATACAAAACACTGGTTTAGCACTTTAGTCTTTCTTCCAGAAAGCAGAAGTGAACAGACTTTCTCCCAATGCAAAGCAGCTTTAAGCATAAACTGTAAAAATGGGCAGATTTCCAGTAATAAGAAAATGTTGACAATTCTCTTATCAGACCTATAAGAAGCAAAACATAGCAATGTTACTGATGTTTCACAGGATATACTCCAGCCAGTCTTATAATCAGATGTTTCCCCAGAAACTAGCATTTCTCAGGTCTATGACAAATTCTAATACTCCTCAGTTCGATGGAAAATCCATTAGACAAATACTCCTCTTCTTTTCCACAGAAAAAAAATTACCGTTACCCTTAACTCACTCACTGCCCCCTTCCAGACTGGAGTTTTCTTAAATCTCTCTCCTATTACACATGCCTTAGCTACCTCTAACTTTAGTGCCACCCTGCCATATCTTCTGAAGAGAATTAAGCCTTTCTATTCCAGTAGCCACTTGGGGATCTCAGACCACGCCAAGAAAGATTTAGTAAAGTATACTTCATCTACAGTCCAGCCATGGGCCATCTTATAGCACCCCCCAACCCCACACATTAGTAAGCACAGTAAAAGGCTTTGAGAAATTAGGTATAAGCAAGCTCAGTGAAGAACATAAAACCTTCTTTAGATTCATGAATGTTGCTTCACTATCAGACGTCAACTTGAATCTGTGGGTAGTTTTAATATTTGTAAGGTCCATCAGAGGATATGCTGTCTCTGCAAAATTAGGCATAAACTTCTGGTAAAAACCTGCTGGTCCTGGAAAAGCTTTAACATGATTCTTGCAAACTGGCTGGGCCACTTTAGCACTGCTTCTACTTTTACCAGTTGTGGCTTTACAGCTCTCTTATTAATGACAAATCCCAAATATCTAGCTTCAAACTTTTCTTACATTTCAAGGGGTTAGCTGTCAAACCTGCCTGCCTTACAGCTTCCGATGCCATATCCACCTTACGCAAATGACTGCCCCAACCTTCAAAAAAGATCATCACCCAAACATACAACAACAGACTGGCCAAGGTGTCTCAATTTTATCTATAAGATATTGATATCTAGTGTCCCATGTAAACTAAATTAAATATCCCTGTATTGTAAATGACCATACAAAGCTGAAAATGCGATCTTTGCCAGAACTACAGAATTAAGGGAATAGAACAGTTCTGTAAGTTGCACTTACCCATAACAGTAGATACTCAAATTCCTCACTGCTTCAGTAGCCTTCAGGCTATATAGATTATGTCTTGCACAAGAGATAACCTACCTCCCAAAACCTCTGGCTCCCTCCCACACTTCCACTGTGAATGCTGACTGGCAAAATCAGCTCAGTGGAAAATCATCAGGACTTTTTTGCCCAAAAGTTAAAAAGTAGTGTACTCATCCTGAGCTATAAAAGGAAATAACCATCAACTATTTCCCAACAATAACAATATATAACAGGGGAATGGAGAGTGGGTGCAGCTACTGCAGCAGTGGGGAATTTGAACATCTACTGTTACGGGTAAGTGCAACTTGTACAACCATATTATGTTCATCATTTCTACTGCTGCAGTAGCTTTTAGGCTATATGATACCAGAGCCTATCCAACCTGGGAGCTGGAAGAAATATATGGATCCAGGAGCCCATGGAAAATGATCCTAGCAAAGCCAATCCTAGATCTAGAAAAAGACTCCAATTTCTGATGCCTTGTAAAGGTATGAACAAATGACCATGTAGATGCCTCTAGAATGCTTATTGTGTTCACCCCTTTCTAATATGCAATCAAAGAAGACAAAGCCCTTGTAGAATGAGCCTTGATACTGCCAGCAACTGATTTACCATAGTGGGCATAAAGAAAGACAATAGCCAAGGACAACCATCTGGAAATATTCTGTTTTGACATAAGCTATCTTTCTTAGTCCCAACATAACAAATAAGCAGTTTATCACCTTTTCTAAAGGGCTTGGTTTTGTCAAGATAGTACCTGAGCTGACTGTGTACTTCCAGAGTTATGTAGAATCCTTTCTCCCTGGTTCTGAGGGTCTTGATAAAACACTGGGAAATTGATGATTTGATTCCAAGTAAACTCTGAAACCATCTTGGGCATTAATGAGAGATTTGTTTGTCATGACATCCTATCCCTATAAAAGATAAGATATGGTTCACCTACCATGATACATAGCTTGCAACTCAGCCACTGTTCCTACAGTCAGAGCAATGAGAAGAACAGTTTACCATGTAATGAACCTTAAATCTGATTGGTGTGCGTGTTTGGAAGGAGACATGGTTAGCTTGTTTGGCAGAAAAGGTAAGATCCCAGGAAGCAACAACCTGTTTGTGTGGAGGTCTCAGATGTAACATTCCTTTCAGAACTGTTTTAGCAAAAACACTAAAGAAAGTGGAGGATGCATGGAGAGACCTTCTGAAATGCCTGCAGGATTTATCTGAAAGGTCAGAGACCAGTAACTTACACAAACATTTGAGCACCAGGAGCACATAATCCCTGATAGGGCCCTAGTTACTGGCTAGGCACAAACTAGAAAATATCTTCCCACTGGCCAATATAAGATTTTCTAGTAACAGGTTTTATTGACTTCTTTTGTAACTGCTGCACATCCTCTGAAAAGAGGTGCCTAAAAGGAATTAGAACTAAATCACGTAGAGTTAGTTGAAGATGTCTGAGAATGAGGTGTACCAAAACTCCCCATCTTCTGTGGGTAGATCTAGCTTGTGAGGAACCTTGTGGTAATTGCCCTTAGACAACTCCGTAAGAAGGGAGAACCAATGCTGCTAGGGGCAAAAGAGGGTCACAGCAACTATTTCTGCAGAGTCCTTCTGAATCTTCAGTACTACCCTCAATATTACTAGAAATGCATAAAAGAACATTCCCATCCATAGAAATGAAAAAGCATCCGTTTCCATGCTTGATTGCAAGAAGTCCTGGAGCTGAATTTGTTCAACTGTCTGTTTTGAAAGGAGGTAAATAGATAAATTTGTGGTGTTCCCCTCAGATGGATGGGTTCCTGGAAGATACCTTCATTCAATTTACATTTGTGAAGGTCTTTGCTGGTCATGCTCAGCTTGTCTGCCACTAAGCTTTGCTCTGACAGAATGTAGGATGTTTGGAGGGTTAATGAGGGCTGAAGAGCTACCTCCCAAGCTATCACTGCCAGCCTGCACAGACGGCACCTTGTACACCCTTGTTGATGTACCACATCATTGTGGTGCTGTCTGTAATCAACTGGAAAGGTCCTGGGGACCAGAAATGATGAACAGCTTTTAAGGTATGGATCACAGCCAACATCTCTGATATTTATGTGCTTTGGTCTGGCTGAGGAATCCTACAGGCCCTGCACTTTTACCCCCATTGAAACTGCCACCCAAGCAAAACTTGAGCCATACTTAGTTACAGAGAAAAGGAAAGACCTTCATTTGTTTGCATTTCTAAGTCTTCATCTCTGTAGTTCCTTTTTTACAAAGCCCAGGATTAGAATCTGAAATCCTACAGGACTCAAATTTTGGGTCCATGTGTTTTTTAGGAACCATTGTATCTTTCTAATGTGTAACCTGGCAAGAGGAATCATAACAACCATAGATGCCATGAGCCCCAGAATCCTGAGATACTATTTGGAAGTATTTGAGAAGCTCAGGAAAGTTTCCACATAAAAATCCTCCTTTTCCTGCATCAAAAAAAGACTTTTGCTGCAGGATGTCTATAAGGCATCCTAGAAAATCAATCCTGTATGATGTGGTCAAAGAAGATGTCTTAATATTTAGCTGGAATCACAGATGGGTCAGAAGAGATGAAACCCATATTAATGACAGATAAAAGACTCTGCAAAGATAAGCAAGCCATCTGAATAAGGAACAATGTGAAAGCCCTTCAGCCTGCAATAAGCTATGACTGGAGCTAGACACTTTGTAAACATCCTTAAGGCAGTAAATAACCCAAATAGAAATACAGAAAACTGATAATGTGACCCAGTAAGAGAAAACCTGAAAAATGTCATGAAGCCTATGGTAATGTGAATGTGATGGTATGCTTCTTTTAGATCCAATTTTACCTAGGGACTGAGAGGGAACATACTCTGAGGGGTCAACATCTTGAATTTTGGAACTTTCAAATACAAATTTAGGAAAGAAGGCTCTAGAACTGGTCTTCAAGAAGACTCTTTCTTTGGTACCAGAAACATTCTGGAATAGAAGTCTTTGCTGCCTTGGTTTATTGGCATCAGCTCTATGGTTCATAGGGTGAATAACTGCTAAAGAACCTGAGAACAAATTCTGTTTGGTTTGGAGGGTGGGGAGGAAGTTCCTTAAAAGGAAATGTTTGTATTTAGTGCCAACTAAATCCCTCCTCAACTATATTTAACATTCATGAGTCTGTTACAATCGGCTGCCATAGTGGAATGTACACAGGCTTGTTTGGGCAGGTTTTGAAAGATAGGGGCATGAGCTGAGGGGGTGGGGGAAAGAATGCTGGCTTAGTCATTTTGAAGTTGTAGATGGCCCCTTTTAGGAAAGGACCCTTGTGTATTAATCCCCTCCTGCCATCTCTTTCCATTTTCCTGTTTCACTTGAAAAGGCAGAGATTTTGTTCACTTTCTTTCTCAGATGTGAAAGAAGATTTGGGAGATTTATAAGGGGGCCCTGAGGAATTTTTGAAACTCCCTGAATTATTTTCACCTCTCATCAAATTATTTGAGGACCTGAGCAGCAGAATAGCCAAATAAAACCTCTTTATCTAAAGCTGAATTCAAAATTTCAGACTTTACCTCATCAAAAAATCTTTTGATTATGTACCCAGGCATACCTTTTCAAAACAGTAGCAGATGCAGGCCTTACACACAGTATCTGCACAATCATACACACTCTTAAGGCATATTTAGATACTTGGGAAATGTTGGAAACAATAGAATTGAGACAGGTGCTACCTTCACAGAGAACAGTGGTAGCTAAATCTCTCAAATTGTCTGTACAAAAAAGCACCAACTCCCATATATGGGTCTGATAGTTAAGAATTCTATATGTCAAAGTGAAGAAGGAACAATTATCTTACCAAATCTATCCAAACTTTTTCTCTCCTTGTCCACTGGGAAAAGGATTGGATGATACCAGGAGCCTGGTGAAGATATAGAGAATATTATAGGTTCAGACCTTAGGTGAGAAAATGACTGCTGATTAGTTTGCCAAACTCTATAAAGTGTATCTGTCCTTTTTGGGGGGAGGGGGATTGAAGGTTGCGAATCAGGGTTATTATTGGCAGCATTGTATACACCCTCCAAAGCTTGCAGTAGAGGAGAACTAGGTGTAGAATGAGCCATATCCACTTATAAAGGTATCACAATATATCCTCAGTTTAGTGGGAACATCTACTTGTTCTCATAAAAACACATTGTTCATCCTGACAATAATCTCAGAAAAAGAAAATTCCTCCAAAGGAGGTTGTGAGGATCAGGTTTTGTCAGCATCAGACTTTTGGGCCTGAGAATCTTCAACAGATGAATCCCTGTCTACGTTAGAATCATATGACATGCCTCCTTCTAGAATATTTTGACTGACCTGATCTACCCATACTGTATTCTGTGCACCAGGATTAACTGTATGTAACAATATCTTGACTGAGGTAAGAAAATCACCTTTCCTTATAGATACCTTGCCTTCTAAAGAACATTTATCTTTTTGTTTATTTTCTTTACAGGTATCTTTAACAACTGACTAGAAGAAGGAATTTCTGCCCCGCCAAAAGGACTCTTCCCCCAGCCACATCCAGTAGCATACTCTGGTATGTCTCTGTGCCCCAATAAAGATTGTTCTCCCATACCCAGCTCAGACACTGGAATGTTTGAAGAGGATGTTTCTCACCAATGGTTCATAGTGGCTGAGAGGACTATACCAGAGGAAAACAGAAAGATAAGTGAGTGGTCTGAGAAATGACTGCTAGTCACTACAGAGTCACCCACCATCAACTGAGGTGAAGACTGAGCCCATGGAGGTGGCAAGGATCTTTGGTAAGTTGTGTTTTCTTTCAAGGAACTATGGAAGTCAGACCAACAGGTGCAGGGTAAGAATCCATGTTGTAACCATGGAGGATGCTTCGGATGTGGTAAGAAATACTCGAACAAATCAATTGGAAGATAAGTTGTCAAACAGTTTGCACAAATAGCACACATACTTTCACACACAATGTCCCCAAAACACTGTAATGCATAAGCAGCACACTCAATTCCTATCAGAAATTACTTTAAAGTAAATTTAATCTAACAGAAAAAAACAGCAGGTAAGCTGTCAGAGTGTGAACACAAGCACTACATAAACCATAGTATGCCCCGCCCAAGTAACATGGTTCCCAACACAAACTTTTCATTAAAAATCCAAAAGCATGCATAAGCAGTACATTTTTCCCCCAAATAACACAAAGCTTAAAATAGTGATCCCTGACAAGAAGTTTTGAAAATTAAAGAAATATCGGGTTTCTTAAAGGAACAGAATCACTTAAACAGGTAAAACATAGGATCATAGGAGGTTACTAGGCTATTGACCCGGAGGTCATTTCAAGCTTAGCCGTTTCATCTCAGTGTAATACCATAGATACTCTAATCAATGCCCAGACTTGTGTTTATTAATGACTGCCCATGTCCAGAAGGGTTGTGGGCACTATCCCTGGGTAAGAATTTACAGTGCCCCATCCAATCATCCAGGTTCCTTTTGAACAGTGTTATAGAGGTGTTCTGCTTCACTTGAACTGGCAGCCTATTCCAAAGAGAAGGCAGTCGCTGGGAGACAAATATGTCCCTCCAGCACATCCTATTTAAGTTGCAGGCCATATTTAGGTCCCTGGAATGGGTAGCTCTAGTCCCGTTTGATTTATGGATTTGCAGCAAATTGATTAGGTTTAGGTTGGAGATTGCTCTGTAAGCCAGGCATATGTCTCCCCTAAGAAGTCTACCATAGTGAATATAGTCAATGAATAGGGTACTTAATGGTGATGCTAGTTCATGTTTTAGTTTGTTTAGAAGACAGCCTGGGATGCTGTCTGGTCCCATACAGACTGTTTTTTTTTTTGCCATAGACAAGGCTTTAATGACCTGCTCTTCAGATATGTAGAGTGGAGGGAGGTTGGGGGCAAGGTTTGTGAAATGTTTGGAGGGGATAAGGGTGAGAACGTTTTGCCAAATCTGTCTGCTAGCAGGTTTGCTATCTCTGCGAGATCAGTGTGTGTGATACCGTTAGTCACTAGTTTGGCACATGCTTGGGTCCTACATTTTAAGCTACATATGTAGCTGCAAAATGCCTTATGACTATCATTGGCTGTGATTGCCAAGTTTTTCTCAAAGTTACCCTTACAGGATTTGATATGTTGTCTTGTTTGCCTGTTGAGGCTGATGAGAGTGCTTTTCCATTGTTGTGGCCTCACCTTAGTTTTCTTAGACAGCAACTTTTTGCATTTGTTGTAAAGTTTGTTGATGCTGGATGTCCAGCAGGGTGGCTTTTTTTACTTGGGGCTCTGGCTTTGCTTCTCTCTGGAACAGCTGAGTCTATGCATTTATACAAGTGTTTGTACAGGACATTAGTGTAAGCTTTGGTGTAGTTATCACTTCCAACCATTATGCCAGTGTGTGTGTGTGTATGTGTGTGTGTATATATGCATTAAATTTTCTATGCGTAAAAATTCCCCAATGGGAAAGGAGCTGAAGTTCTGCCTTTTTCTCTTGTGAATCTTCTGAGCTGCTTCTTCATGAATTGGCAAGAAAGGACTGAAGATTTTCCAGTCTGACTGCTGATTTTCCCTTCTGTGGACTGATCACTCAGTATTCAGAGTGGAAGGGTGAGAGGGAGACAGAGTTTCTGGAAGTTAGATGGTTGTTATGTCTTGGGTAAGACCCAATCCATACAGCCTAAAGACTGCTGCAGCAATGGGAATGAACATCTGCCTATGCCCCTTTGTATGTCCAAGTGTAGTTAAGGAATGGCCGTTCCACTGCTCTAACCTACCAATGGCATTAGATAAGCATTACATTTTGAAATGTTATTCAGCTGGCAAAAATCATTGCAGAATCATATACAGCCATTGGGTTTGGGTACCACATAATCACACTTCTCCAAGTGCTATGTGATTATTTGCGTCTCTATTACAATGTTGAACATTTAGATTGTTGAACTCCTAAACGTCGACACCTAAATGTCAAATGCTGAAAACCACGAACAGCCAGTTACACAAATTTTTTCCCCATGAAAAAATTTGCTTGGCCAAAAAAAAATTTAAAACCCTAAATGGAGGGCTTTGTCCCCAAATCCTCCAATATGGGGGGCTGTGCCCCCACCCACCCCCAATTAAATATACCAACTCTGAGATGGCTCTACATCGGGGAAAAGAACAAATCCCAGATGATGGCCAAGCAAATTTTTTTCCCTGGGCAAAAATTCACATAATTGGCCATTCACGGTTTTCAGTGTTTAGGCGTTTCATAATCTAAATGTTCGATAACATAATAGGAACCCGATTATTTAATCCCTCCAAGTTGTAACATTTTATTTAACTACAAACTTATTGCTTTTCTCTGTGTCTCATAGATTATTTAAGGCTTAAGCCTAAATTGTTATCCAGGGACAATAACAATGTTATATTGTGCCAGTATACTCATGCCTGGTAAAACAGAAAACACATTTATTTTGCTGAGGGAATTCCTGCACTTCCCTGCTCTGGCAGATGGACAATACTTTCTCTATGTGCATTTCAGGTTCTGAATTCTCAATCTCCAATTTGTAATCGGGCATACTGGCAGCAATAATTTTTTTGTGCCTTGCAGAGCTCTAAAACATTGCAATATGTTTGCTCAGGTTTACATCTCCCCAGCTGCTTGATCCTGTAATTTATACTGCTTATTTTGTTAAGCACTTCATGTGGCTCTTCCCACCCAACCAGGAATTTATTCTTAACTGTGAGAATTAAGGCTAATACGTTGTCCCCTGCCTGGAGATGTCCCAGTCTACCATTTCTGTTGCAAAAATACTGCTGGTCCAGATGGGATTGTTCTAAATGACCTAATTGCTAAGAGCAGTAACCATTTTTTTTGTAACTCTGAAACACAGGCAATACTACTTTTAAAAGGGTAGCATTTTCTTCTCAAGTCTTATTGGCTATAAGCAGAATTTCTCTAGGATGTCTTCCATATCAATTTGAATTGACTGATGGTAGATGAAAATTGGGAACTTTTCTGATAGCAAGTATAGAATAAAGTAAAAGGGAATTCAGTTTCTCATCCTTATTTGTATCTGTTAATACCAATTTCAAAGTCTTATTAAAGAATTTAACAAGCCCATCCATTTGGGGATGGTATACTATATGGTACCGTTTGATTTTACTACATTGCCACATGCTCCTTCATGTCCTTTTACATAAAATGTGGACCGTAGTTGATTAGATCTAATCTCGTTTGGTATTCTTACTCCAGAGAACATTTGTACTAGGGCATTAGGAATGGGTTTATCAGTTATTCTCCATGTAGGTTCATAGGTTTATACTAGACTAATGACCAGCAGGGTCTTTACAAGTCTAGCCATGCAACCCAACTTAGTTTTTTTCCATGGATCCTTTTATGGTGGGGTATGTTAGTAAAGAGGCAGCTAAGGGTTGTGTGAGGAGTATGTTAGTTGGGGATTAATCTGCTTGCTGTCAATCTCTGCCCATCAGAGACATAGGAACAGACTAGGAGTGACTTTGTGATTTCCCATCCAATGATCACTGTTACTTCTGAATAAGGTTAGGGGTGAACTCTGCTTCACATAGATGGGGAGCTTATTCCATAGTGCGGGGATCCTTTGAGATACATCTAAGTCTCTCCAGCATGTTATATTTATGTCGCAGGCAAAATTCAGGTCTTTGGATCTATTGCTTCTGGTGCTGTTTGTTTTGTGGATATGCAAGAGATCTACCAGAGATGGATCTTAGGATGCCTTATATGCTAGGCGTAGATAATTTTTCAGTAAATTCTAAGAGACTGAGTACAGACATAGAACCTTAAGGAGATCAGTGTAGGATAGGGTATTCATACCCTGGATTCTCCTGGTGAGGAATCTTTTGAAAGTGTTCCAACTCTTACATGCAAGGAGGACGTGCAGACACCACACAGAAGGCACTCCAGCCGAGAATCGAATCTGAGAACCTCTTACTGTGAGGCGACAACACTACTGCTGCACCACTGCGCTGTCCAATCATTCCAATAGAATTATTTTTTTTACTATCTTGGCTACATGTTGGTCGAAGGCCAGATTAGTGTCTACATATGTTCCCAGATCCCTATCAGGTCAGTCTTGGTTGCATGATTTCCCAAAGGACACTATAATGCAATTCTTCACATTGAGTTTTATTCTGTGGCATTGGCACCAGTCATTTGTTGCATTAGGCCCTCTCTGCAGGATGCTGCTGTTGTGGGGGAAGTCTATGATAGCTCCCAATTTAAAGTCATCTGCCAACCTAGTGAGCCAGAGGCTTTTGACATTAGCCTTTAAATCTGAGAGGTAGATGCCACACAGGAGTGGGCCCAAAACAGATCCCTGGGGTACTCCACCACTGGTGACCAGTCTCCTGGCAGAAATGGTCTCACTGATTCTGACTTCCTGAATCTTATCTTTGAGCCAGGCAGAAATCCATTAAGTTATGTAGGGATTTATGCTTATTTCTGAGAGACTGTCAACAATACCTAACCACTGACAATTGATGGAACTTGGGATAAATATGGATAGGCTTGTAACGGCTCTAAAGCCATTAGCCTAGTAACCTTCTATGAACCTATGACCCTATGAACCTGAGTGTGGTGTTGAATTGAATGCCTTGGCCAGGTTAACATAAGTGGTGTGCACTGTTTCCTCTCATCCATGGCCTCAGTGACCATCTCAAAGAAGTTTACCAGGTTGAGTAGGCAAAACTTTCCCTTAAAACCAAACTGGGATTGATCCAATGTCTGTAGGTTGCTAATTTGATCATCTCCATAACTCATTCCATAGTTTTGCATGTCAGACTTGTCATACAGATAATCTGTAGTTCTTGGGGGTCACTTGAAGGTTCACACTTATGAAGAGGATGGTCATTATGGCCTTCCATTCACCTGGCATGTAACCTTTTTTAGGCTGTAGTTAAAAAGAGTGCCTCGAGTGGTCCTCTTGTTTTAGGCTATTAAGGAGGCAACGGGGATATTGTTGGGACCCACTGAAGCTGTGTTTTTGACTTTAGTGAGCAGTGCCACCAGGACCTGCTTCCTGTTGATAGTTCGGGAGGGGTATACTAGAAAGGATTCACAGGAAATAGTACAGGGAGAATGGGGAGTGAAGTTAGAGATAAAGTTATCAGCCAGTAGATTTGCTTTGTCACCTTGGTCAATGAAGTTTGTAGCATATTCCACTGGTTCCGCACTGCTGAGTGTTACCTTTAAGGTTTCTGACATAACTGAAGAATGCCTTGTGATTGTTCTTAGCCTGGGAGGCTAGCCTAACCTTATAAATGATCTTACTGGACTTTATTAGACCTGTTAGTTTCTTGTTTAGGTGAACTAGAGAGCTCTTGTCTCTATGAGAGTTCCTCTTACTGATTTTGGCTGTGACGTTTTTCTTTTGTTATATGCCCTGTTAAGATAAGGATTCTGCCAGTGGCGTTTGTTTTTGGTGTTAGATCTAGGCGTACTTCTGGTAGGTAGGGCAGCCTCAATGCAGCCACTTACATATTTGTAATGGGTTTCTGCACATTATTTTTCATAGGTAGCTGTGTTCTCTGGGTTTGGGGAAGACATGAATTTTGACAAACTGTTGCTTAATTGGATGTAGTTTACTTTAGAGTAGTTCCCAACTGTTACAGGTTTAGTTAGGTTTTTCAGGTTGATTTTTATTTCAAGGGAGACAGCTTTGTAGTCCGATCTCACCAGTGACGGTGTGACACGTGGGGGGTGCAACACTCACTCATGTGGGTGAGTACTAGATCCAATATGCTTGATCCTCTGGTTGGAGTGTGCACTAGCATGTCCAGGGTGTTTGTGTTGATAAAGTGCAGGAAACAATGTGCCTAAGAGTTTGAGACAGTGAATGTTTCCCAGTCTATAAAGGGGTAATTAAAGTCTCCAATGAATAGGGTATTTTGTTGGATGGTGAGTATCTCTAGTATGTCTATGTAAAAGTTATGAGCTTTGTGGGTCATAGGGGATAATCTGTTGCTGGCTAGGATATGATAAAGAACCCTGTCTATGGAGACTTGGACACGGATGAACTACAGAGCATCATCCTGTTTAACCAACCCTGGAGTTGCATTTGCTGCTAATGTAGATCGAGACATTTTAGCCCCTGACTGTGCTACTGTTGGTCTAAATGTGTGGAAGGCACTGTAGTCTTTCACTGTCAGAGTACTTTCTGTGGCTTTAAACCAAGCCTTGGTAACAGCACAGATGTTTACATTCTCCAGTGTGTGGAGACCTTGTAGGGTGTGAAGTTTCTTGTTTAGGCTCCGTGCATTCATCAGTAACACCTTAAGGATGCGTTGAGTGTTTTTTGCTACGTTGACAGTTGTTTTTATTTTGACATTGCCTAAAAAAAGCTCTAAGGGGTGGATAAAGTTTTAGCAATATCTGAAATCTCAGGGTGGACAGGTACAGAGCATGTTTGGCAAAGCAACATGGTCCATAAACCATGTTCTCCCATGTTGATAGATATTATATTCCTCTGGAGTGACACCAGAAATTAATCCAGTTATTAAAATCAATCATTTTCTGTTCACACTGTGCCATCATCCTTGTTGAAGGTAGAATGCTGCTCAATGCAAGGCATGAACCTGTCTGACACATATTCCGAAAGAGAGATCCATAATGTCTGTTTTTGTATAGTTCAGTGAGCTACATCTCAGGTCATTTACACACACAGACTATGACAGAATCATACTGGTACCTGTGGTATAGCACCTTAAATGCATGTGTGATATTGTGGATCCTTGTTCCAGATTTATTTATTTATTTATCATTTATTAACCTGGAAAGTCCGACTTGGAACAAAGCCAATTTCCAGAGGAGGCCCGGGGAGAAATGCTCCAGACACATGTCTTTGTAATAGGCAACTAACCCTTATCTTCTCCTTGTCCAGCCTGGTGGCAGTAGCATTTGTGTGTCATAACAACAGAATCCCCTATGACAAGAGTGCTAGGAAAAATGTTTGCCTGCCTTATAGGTTTTGTCCTGGGGGAACACTGGGTGTAGGCTTATGTATGGAGTTAGGTGTTGATTTTGGTGTGTGCTTTAGTGGTTGCTGAGGATAGATGTTGCCGTTTGATGGCTTAGAGGTCTCTGAGGTATGTAGAGGTTTCTTTTAAGTGTCTCAACATTAGAAAGTGTCTGTGTGTGGTCAGCAGTATGTGCAATATAATGCGTGTGTGTGTTCTTGACAACCTTGTTTGTAAGCAAGGTTTTTCCTCCAAGGAAGTTATGCATGTACATCTCTCACATGCTGTATTAATTTCTTTAAGGACTAAAAGGTTGTCTGAGTGCAAGAGACAATTGATACATTATCTCAGGATGCCCTTATCTACCAAGCTGGCCACAGAGACATTAAGAAATTGCAAATCCATGTTGCTGGAACCTGTATTAGGATCGGGCTATTATGGTTTAGGGACGTGGTTTTACAGGTGTCACCTGAGTGGGATCTAGGGTTAAAGCTAAATGTTAGGTGGTGCTATGATCAGATATTAGTGATATTTGATACACTAACTAGCTGCCCTCAGCTTAGCTACATGCAAAGCTCTTGTGTGTTTCAAGTTAAAGTGTTAGCTTTATAGGTTTGCAACTATACAGGATAATGCTCCACAAAAAAATAATATTTCTGGGAAATGTGTGTCACAGTCCATAATCACCAATATATACTGGTGTCATTTAACTAGGGGTCCAACTATGTCCATGGCTATCTAATCAAAAGGTACTTCAATAATGGAAAGGGGGTGTAGGGGCAGTTCCTAAAGCCAGAATTTGGTGCTGCCCTGTGACAGTCTGGCAAACAGAATAGTATTTTTCAATTGAATTGCTGAGAAAACATCTGGAGAAGAAAACACTCTCTTCCTGTTTTTTCTATACCCAAATGTCCTTCCAGCAAGTGACTTAACTAGCATTAGTACAGCTGCTGAAATAGTTGGGACACTAACAGATGCTTTACAAGTCTCTCCTTCTTTTTATCTACCCAATAAAATAAGTCAAGAAAAAGCTCAAAATATGGATATGGAATAGGAGGGGTTGGATCATCAGCCTCGCTATCAAACACCCGAATATGGTACCCTAACAGAATTTCAATATTCTGCAATGTGTGTCCCAAAGCTCTCAAAAATGAATCACGATGCTACAGATTTAACAGTAAATTGTGAAACTTGTTGTTACATATGGAAAACATTTTTTGTAAAAGGGAAATAACCTTGCACCTCAACTTCCTTTCAGCTTATATCTACTAACTCTAGAATCACTGAACCACACAAAAGGGGTAATTCACCCAAATACAGAAATTTCAGTCATACTGCCCTTATTTTCTTGTTGTTCAAGGCTTATATTGGGCTTACATTATTGGTCTTGAGCAGAATACAGGAACCCTGTCAATATTCCTTCTAACTTCTCTGAGCGTATAATTTTCCCACTGTGCTTTCTTAACCATGGTGGTGGTGCTGCGGTAGCGTTGTCACCTCACAGTAAGAAGCTGTCCGGTTCGATTCATAGCTAGAGCGTCTTCTGCGTGGAGACATGCATGAATGGGCGTACCTTCTTTGAAGGTTGTGCGTCAGGCCTGGCAAGCCGGTACGTAAAAATCAACTGCCAATCATTAGCGGACCGGAGTTCCACTGTGGCGACCCCTAACTGGGAAAATCCGAAAGACACAAAGGATGGCTAATATTTACTTTTATTAGCCCTTCTTCAGACCTACAGAAATGAGAAGTAAACTGGACAGGTCCTTCATCCTCCTCTAAACTTTCTAACTGCACAGTGAAAGAAGTTGATCTTTCTACAACTAATGGGGTATATTACCAACCTCTTCTAATGATCAGAGTTTTTTCCAACTCTAAACCAGTGAAGGGCATAGTCCCCTGATCTTGGATACGACTTTCATCCTGCCCTCAAGATTTAACATCCTGACTTTATACTCCCTCTATACTAATAACTTCAGTTTCTCCTCCTCCCTTTTCCCCCCACAATTCTAGGAAGTAACGAAAGTCTTTATCTACAGTCAGATAATGGGCTAAATCAGAAACAGCCACTACAAAAGTCTGTCCATTTCTGCTAAAGGATGCTTCCTTTTGCTCTCACATGCATACATATACACACACTACTTCTACTTGTTTGGTAAAGTCCTTTTCATGTTCCTGCCCCAGTTTTTCCCTCACCAATATTAGCATGCCGCCTGACTCTAATAATGAATGTTCATGTATTTCTTACACTCTTACTTCACACTTTATCATAGGTTCATGGGTTAAGTACTAGGCTAGCTGCCCTTGCTGGCCATTTTAAGCCCAGCCAGTTTTCCTCAATGGTAAGAATCAAACCCTGTACTTGATATCCTGTGCCTGTGAGGTAACACCTTAACCATTATGCCAACCCATCCACCCTGTTAGTTACATAATTCACAAACAGTTTGCACCTCCTGAAAGCACAGTGATTGCTGAAAAGGAAAATGTTAGTGCGCATGTCACACTGCACAGGTTCACTGGCTAAATATTTGCAAGCAGTATGTCCAGGTTGATTGCATCTGAAACATTTTACTTGATCAGTTTTTGTTCATTTCCTACATTATTCTGATCTTCATTTTTAAAGTCTCTAGATGTTCCATCCCAAGCTCTTACCCTAACATTAACCCATAACTATCAAGTGTTCCAATTTGGAGGGAATAATCTGATTTTAAAGTCAAATTAGTTTAATGCCATACCCTCCCAATTTGCATGCATCCAGTCCCAATTCTTAATCTGGCCCCCAAGCTCTGACTGACAACTAGTCACTCCTTTCTAACCATTTTGCACACTTGCCATTTGGCAGTCTTTCATACGGGAGAGTAAAATCGGGAAGAACAGCTTTTGCAGTGGTACATTGTGTTTCTACAGCTTTTTCAGACATTATTTGTTTCTTGTGGGAGCCGAGTCAGAAAGAGTAGAGCTGCTCAGATGTGTGCAACATTGCTGCTGACTTCGTGTAGAAATTATATTTATAATTTTGCTATAAAGGTTCAGAAGATGGCTTTTCTATAGAGAGTATGTCTGAAAAAGGATGCTGTGGACCTCAATCTCCTAGTAAACAGTGATGTATACATTAAAAAAAAACTGCACCCTAACTGTAAGTTGATTAGCTGATAAGAAGCCTACACTGTAGACATTTAAAATGTGAAAGTTAATGTTTTCAAGAAGACTGTGAAAGTTGGCCCAGACATCAAAATGTGAGCTAGTTATGTGACTGCATGTCACACGAGTTACTGTCATTTCCCAAGTGGCAAGGGTGATGGGATGAGGTATCCATGGCTCAGGGCAGAGCTGCACGTCTAGACCATTTGTCTCACCAGAGTACCAGGCATTTTGTGTGTGTGTGTGTGTGTGTGTGTGTGTGTGTGTGTGTGTGTGTGTGTGTGTGTGTGTGTGTGTGTGTGTAAGCTGTAGAGCAGCAAATTGCTGTTGTTTATGCCCAGCTCAATATGCTCAGTTTTCTTAAAAATAAGGAAAGTGTATAGATGCTTAGATTAAAGCAGGCATCTTAGTAGCAAAGGCTGAAGTTGATACAGTGTAGCAATACCTTGTTCACTGCTGTGATTCATGACATTCATATGTAATATTGCAGTAATGCAAATAGCTCACACTAGAGTTTTGTCAGTTCACAGAAGTGTCTAATAAAGTAAGAAGCAGGAGGCAGGATATGTGACATCAGAGGTGGCAGGTGCTTTTGGAGGAAGCTATGAATCCATGGAAATAGAATTGTGAAGAAAATGGCGTGTGTTGGAGGGCTTGAGTTTGTGGAGACATTTCAGAGGTATTCTGTTCTCACAGCAGTACAGATTTAAAGATATGTTTGTAAACTTGGTTACTGACTAGAGATTTTGCTTGAAGCATATGGTCATGCATAACAAACCTCTGAGTCGGATATAACTTCCTTACCATATATAACACCAACTTATGTGGTTTTGATGCAAAAAGTATCTTGTTTTTGCATTTTATTTTGTTAAGAATGGCCCCCTGAGTTTTTTTCTCAGAGTTGAAAACTTCTGCCATGACATCATGGGAGACTGAACTCATAATATCCTGTGACCTAAATTAAGGCATAGGCTACCTTATTTCCATACTAAATGCACCATCAGGTGTTAATGATTTCATTGAAACACAAGTTGTCAACTAGTTCTCACCGCTAGAATACTTCATACTGAAACTGAATACAAGTGATGATGTAGTAGTGAAACCAGAAAGCAATTAAGAAGTGGTTCCCCTAAAGAGGTAACATGTTTTGATTACCCACAATGTTTTATATTATATGTAAATCATTGCCTAGTAGGCTAGTACCTACCCTGACATTATATTGTGGGTGTGGCCTGAGTAAGACTAAAACTAAAAAAAAAAAAAAAAAAAAAAAAAAAAAATCAAAATGCAGTACGTATTGTTTTCATTTTTTTTTTTCTGAATCACTTGTAATGCTAACATGAGCAGTATAACAGGAAATGAAATAAATTAAATGAATTGTAAAACAAAAATGCTTTAAAATGTGACCAATACACTTTAGGAATAAAGATTGAATAATATGTTCATTTAATTTTTTTTCTTATGACTGTCTACCACTTTCAGTCGTTTGATTTTACTATTGCTATTAAAGATTGTGGACAGCCTTAAAAGTTTTATAAATAATCCATGCAAAAGTCCGATGAGATAATGTAGTATCTGTCGGTTGGGGACATAGCACATTACTGATTCTCTTCTCAGTTTGTATGCATCTCTTTATTTATTGTCTGATAACTAGGTTTACAGACTACCCCATAATATACCTTTCAGCAGCTAGTCACAGACAAGTAAGTGAAATAGCAGGAAATTATATGTGGGCATATTACCCAAGGGATAACTGGTGTGCTTCAAGATTTAACCAAGCAGTAAGGGTTTTCTTATGGGTTATTTACTTGCATAACAACCATGAGAACCATAACTGTAGATGGTCAAGTCACTGCACTTATTTTTCAGTCTTCATAGTGTATAAACTAAGTGGGCGGCCACGGTGGTGCAGTGGTTAGCATTGCCGCCTCACAGCAAGAGGTTCTCCGGTTCGATCCTCGGCTGGGGTGCCTTCTGTGCAGAGTCTGCATGTCCTCCCTGTGGTCGCGTGGGTTTCCTCCGGGTGCTCCGGTTTCCTCCCACATCCCAAAGACATGCTGCAGGTGGATTGGACACTCTAAATTGGCCCTAGGTGTGCGTGTGAGTGTGCCTTCTGTGGAAGGTTGGGCGCCGGGCTGGCAACTCGACACCGTAAAACTCCACTGCCATTCAATGTGCGGACAAGGTGATCCGCTGTGGCGACCCCTAACCGGGAAAAGCCGAAAGAAGAAGAAGATAGTGTATAAACTAAGTAATATTCTGAAAGTAGTTCTGTGTACCCTCAGTACTTACTGATTGATAGCTAGGTTAATGGACTGACCCTTCATATAACTTTTTTAAGAGATACCGAAGCACAAGAAAATAAAGGAACAGGAAATGATGTGCAAATCATTATACATGAGATAAGAGATGTTCTCCAGGATTTAACCATATAGTAATGGTTTGTTTGGTTGTGGGTAGTTTAATTATCTAACAGCCATGAAAACCATAACTGTATGTCCTTAGGTCCTAGCACTTACTAATCAGTCTTTACAGTGCATGCACTAGATCATATGACAAGCTAATCTGTCTTACTTCAGAAGGGAGTAACTTGCTATTAGTATGTTTGTTCCTACTTCACTTTCTACATAGATGAATCCTGTTTTATATATAATATGCATTTATTTGTAATTTTTTTAACCTAGGTAATACATGTATCCAGAAAGACATTGGTTTCAGACACTGCTTGCAATAAAAACCATTCTGCAAGTAAATTTAAAGAATATAGTTAATACAGGTTAACGGTGATGTTACATAAATACAACATTTAAAACAGTAGTTTAGTAACATTGCAAAGATACAATCAGAACAAATTTAATTTGAATGACAATTATAAACAGTATAAGTACATTAATATTAAGGTGAGTAGATGACTGTGGGCCTGATTCCAAAGGACTTGCTCTCAGTGTAAATGACCACAAACTAAGAGTAGGCCTTTTGGAATATAGCCTCCCCCCATGACACTGTTTATAGATAGGCCTTACTCTGAAGTAAATCACTTACAGTAAGAGCATGCCTTTCAGAATCGTGGCATACTTACACTGACAAACTCTTTTGGAATCTGGCCTAATGAGTAATAAGGGTTATAAATTAATTTGTTAGTAAGAAGCACTGGAATGGAAGGAAGAGTTGGAGTATGGAGAGATTAGATACAAGGTAGTGGAAGGCATGCCTCTTAATGTCTTTGTTCAAGAATTCTGGGGAAATAAAAAAAAAAAAAAAAAAAATGCTGCATAATGTACCTGTGAAGCTTTCTCCCTCATTAGTGATATTTATTTTTAGTATTAGGTTCCCCGGTCTGGTATTAGTTCCCAGAGTATAGCATTCCAGGCACAGAGTTTATAAAAGTAGTAGATTAACCACAGTTTTGTAGCCCAGCTGGTAAAATTCTTGGGGGCTTCTATACATGGTGAGTTAATCTTGAGTTGTTGCTTTTAACAAGTGTGATGCCCCTGCACTGGCCCAGTAATCAAGAAGCCTCAATCCTCACCACTAGCAACCAGTGAGGGACGTACACAACGGGAGTATGACAAGTACACACACAGTAAAGTACAATTTCCCTTAAGAGCACACAGAGATCACAGTCAGTCTGGGGCTGGTTTCTCCCTCTTTCTCCAGATCCACAATAAGACTCCCCACTGGCACAGCTATATGGTTGAGATCTCAGCTGAGTGGCCAAGCATAAACTTCCAGCACCCTTTTTGTCCAACTAGTGCTTTGTGTCCCTGCCGAAGTAGCTGACACACACACACACACACACACACACACACACACACACACACACACACTTTGAGATTTGATTTATACACAAACAGAAACATACACCTGGAGAAGGCTGGCACAGGTTTACTAGCTATGCCCCCTTCTTCCCAGACTATAAGATAGTATCAGCTGCCACCAGCCACTATTTATCAACTATTTTTAAGGCCCTTACCAAAGGGTGCCCAATCTTACTGTGTAATGTTACTATTATCCAAATAATAAGTGTGACCAAGACTTTCAAGGCTATTTAGGAGTGGCCTGTACAGTGTCACCAAATACATATGCAAATGCACATAGAGCTTAAATATTTCTAAACAAACCAGCCACAATTAAAAGGTTTAAAAATATTTAATAATAAATAATAAAAGAACAAGACAATACTCAAACAACACAGTAACTACAGAATTCAGAATCACAGGAAATATTTAAAAACAACATTGCAGGACAGTCTCAAATAAATACAGAAAACATCTAAACTAATCTTTACTATATTCCTGTCTGTATCTAAAAGATACTATGCCCTAAATAACTTGCTTTCAGAGCATGGCAAATGCAGACGAGTGCTGATGATGAGTGCATTTTCTAGGTCCAAGACAAAATACAAAATGCCCTGTCTCGCTCCCTGAAAGAGGTCTTAAATTAATATCACATATAACTGCTGGGTTAGCCTGGATGACATCACTCTTTGAACCTGCCTTCAGTTCCAAGACTAACAGAAACTAACATAATTTTAACATCTTTATGTGAGAAGTACATATCTCTCAGAAGTACAGAACTAGGAAGTCGTATAACAATAAAAAGCTTTTACATTTGAAACTTAGTAATTATTTCTGTTTCAAAACAATAGGAAAGCCTCTAGCTCTAGACATTGTGTCTGCTTGCTGCACTGAAACTGACATAACACAATTGTCAAACATTTTACTTTTCCAACTTATTTTCTTGAAGTTTTGCAAGTTAACTCTGTATGTTCCAGCTTCTAGTGTTAAAACATACTTTGCACAGGTACATAGTTTATGTACATTTCTGTTCTTTTCCAGTAGGGTATACTGTATTTATATTCTTGAAGCTCAGTACATACTAAACATTTCTCTTACATTTGTAAGACAAGCATATAAATCATATTAATATTCATAGCTGACATATGACTATCCACAAAATTCCAGATAACTGGACTAGCAGTGTCACATTTTTCCCCTCCCTTGAAAATTCAAGCTAGTTTTTCAAGTGACCCTTGAGAAATGTCTTGACAGCCCATCTGTGTTGGCACTATGGTGATGCACTGTCATATCATATGCTTGCAACCCTAGGATCCACCTTAGTAACTTGGCATTTTGCTGGCTGGCTTAATGTAGCCATATTAAGGGATTGTGGTCTGTAACTACAGTGAATTTCCTTCCATACAGGTAAGGTTGAAGTTTCTGCAGTGCCCACACTATGGCTAGGCATTCCTTTTATACATCTGCATAGCATTCCTCCCTGGGTTGGACTCTACAACTGAGATATACCACTGGGTGCTCTTCTCCCTCTGAGGAAACCTGGCTAAGTACAGCCCCCACCCCATGCTTTAAAGGATCCACCTGCACAACAAATTATGTGCTGTAATCTGAACTGGCTAACACAGGAGGTCCTCCCAAATCTCTTTTAAGTTTCTGGAATGCCTGCTCACATGCTGGGGTCCACACTACCTTATCTGGCCTGTTTTTCCTTGTCAGGTCTGTGAGGCGAGCATCTATGGTACTATAACTGGGGAACTTTCTGTAGTACCCTGCTGTCCCTAAGAATGCCCTCACCTACTTTTTGGTAACAGGGGCAGGCCATGTCTAAATGCCTTCCAAATGGCAGGTTCTGGCCTGATCTTACCACTCCCCACTCTATGTCCCAGGTAGGAGACATCTGCCATACCCACCTAACATTTTCTTGGCTTGATGGTCAACCCAGCCCTCTATAGTCTGCCCAGCACCTCCCTGACATGCTGAAGGTGCCCTTGCCAGGAATGGCTGTATATGTCAATATCATCTAGGTAAGCAAGGGCAAAATCTCCTGCTAGGATATGATCTACCAGCCTCTGGAAAGTTACTGGGGCATTTTTCATCCCAAAGGGCATTTTTGTGAACTCATACAAGCCAAAAGGAGTCACAAAGGCTGACCTCTCTCTAGCACTGGGAGTCAAGGGCACTTGCCAGTAACCCTTGGTAAGATCAGTAGTGGTAAGATACTTAGACCCACCCAGCTGCTCTATGGCTTCATCTGCCCTAGGCATGGGGTAAGCATCTAACTCTGTGTGACTATTTAATTTCCTGAAGTCCACACAGAACCTGGTGCTGCCATCCTTCTTTGGTACTAGCACCACTGGGGAGGCCCAGGGACTGCTGGACTCCTGAATTATCCCTAGTTCCAACATTTCCTGTATCTCTTCCCTCAGTGTCTGTCTGACTTTCTCAGGCACCTTATAAGGGGCCTGCTTAACAGGCCTTTGGGGTCCTGTATCCAGATGGTGCTGCACCAGGTGGATGCACCTTGGTTTCCCAGTGAACATGCCCACAAGTTCCTGCAACACTGCTCAGAGTTCTCAAACTTGAGTAGGGGATGGCTGCTGGGACATTACTACCCCTTGCACTGACGTGTCAATCCAAGCCTCCCTGAGGAGATCAGTCACCAGATCCCCCTCAGACTCCTCCTGCAATCCACTGCAAATACTCAGCATAAGGGCCTCCCTATCATGGTAACATCAGGTTAACATGGTACAATTTATGCTCCTGCCTCCTGCCTGGCAGTTCTACCATGCTGCCCACCATGGGTTCCCTTAGAGCCAGGAGCAGCACTGGGTGTCCCTTTCTTGTGCAGTGACGCCCTGCTTGTTAGATATAGGTCTCCCTTCTTCGCCATCTCGTCTACAGTATTGCATTGTCTATCAGCTAACCAGATTCTCATGTCCTCAGGCAAAGTGCTAAGGGCTTGTTCCCTCACCAAAAGGTCTGCCAGCCCTTCAGAAGTGGTGAGCTGACATCCACTCACCCATATGATTATCCACAAAATTCCAAACAGCTGGGCTGGCAGTGTCACAACAAGTTCATTCTGATCACCTGAAACAGATAATGAAGTCTGACTACAAGGTCATACTGACAGGTGGCTACCCAACAGGTCAATTTTTGATAGAAAAGGAAAGCACTATTTTATATATATATATCATTTTTAAATAAAGTGTTTTCTGATAGTGCAATCCTATTTTGCTTTCTATGCTGTAAGAGAAACATTTTCATTACTGCAGTAACATCTATATCATTGTAAATTCATACAAGATGCTATAATATAATAAAACTAAGCTGCATCCCACCTGCCTCTGTAACTCATTGATGTCACTCATAAATATGCAAAATTTATGCTAGTTAGATTTCACTGATTTTGAGCAGCTCTGTTCCTGATTCACACCTCAGGAGGTTGAGAGGTATGCATTAACCGTAACATACTTCTTGCGTGAATGAGGCTCAGCTATCTTCTATGAAGGATTAACAGATAGCTCAGTGGCTACTACATATCTTTTCGGTAATGTAATGAGCTGATCTATACTGGTAGAGTTTCCATGTGATGACATCCATGCAGGGCTCTCAAGATCTAGTCAAAGACAAGAAACTTGGGTATATATTACAACATCGAAACATTGTAATATCGAACACCAAATGAGTGGCACATTCATCGAAATGCATTTAAGCGATTTGATGAATACTTTACAGGGCAAAGATGTAGTTGGCTAACTACACAGTGTTGCCCTTTTCTCCACTGTAGTGCAATCTCAGAGTTGGTATATTTAGTTAAGGGGTGTGGGGGGAAGATCCCCACACGTTGGGGACTGAAGCCCCTCACATAGTTATGTTTGTAAGAGTGTGTGTGTGTGTGTGTGTGTGTGTGTGTGTGTGTGTGTGTGTGTGTGTGTGTGTGTGTGTGTGTCTGTTTGAGCAAACAAATTCTTTCCCAGGGATAGCATTCACTGTTTTGTCCGTTGGTGCTTTAGTGCAATCGGTCTTTATGTGTTGACGAAGAGGTGTTAGCTTAAACGCCTCTTTGGTGTCATAATATAGACCCAAGAAACTCCACTACCTTTGGGATGCTGTTGACCATTGCTTGCAATCATGTATGGGCTAGATAAATAAGGTTAAAGAATATATGTGAAAGAACTGGCTTCTTCAAAGTATAAACCCAGGTTTGGAACCTTTGGGTCCTTAGGACAGTCATTATTTCTGCAAAATCTTCCCTTTAAAAAGCCAGCTTTTAGAGTGCTGCACTCAGCAGGGGGAGTAAAGGTTGCAGTCAAGTAGCTAGACTCTTAGCACAGAGTTTATTTTGTACACTGATTAGTAATATTACAGATGTGTAGCACTAACTTACAACTATTGCAGGATCCAGGACAGCCTTGGCAACTGAATGCAGTACTTTTCTGGTGAAATGTATGGTAAGGAATAAGTTGTCAAAATAACATTCACAGAAATGGGTCTATATCACTTCACTGAATGGCAATTCAGTGAATAGCCATTTTAACACCCATTTAGCGAAGCTGCTCTTCACCAAACAGCAAATTTTAAGTAGAGCAAACAAGTGGTTGGCAAACCAAGCAACCACAAAACTGTGCCCCCCACACACACACACACCCCAACTAAATATATCAACTCCGAGATCGCACTACAGTGGACAAAAGGGCAAATTCCAGACGGTGGTCAACTGCTGGTTTGCCCTAGTTAAAATTCGCCATTAGTTGAAGAACATCTTCGCTAAATAGGTGTTCACGATAGCCATTTGACGAAATAATATAGACCCCATGGAAACTTGGTAGTAGTTTGTAGAATTCAATGCTGATTCTGGCCAGGATAGTGGATTTGTCATCAGAAGAAGATGTTTGCACAACACATACTTGTATATCACAGATGGGACTGTTAGGGCAAATATAAGACTTGTCAGAAGACTCAGAGGGATAAAGCTGGGCATAACATGAAATGAAAGCGTTACATATAGCAATGGGTCAGCAGTTATCTGCCACTCTTGTTTAATCTTAGTACTATGTCTCTCTCCCACCTATACTCTCAAACTGGACTCTAGAAATTTGCCCGGTTTGTTGCTTATGTCCAAGATTGAATAGCTGCTATCTGTTCAAGAAATCTAATACAACAGTTATTCAGAGCTATGGCTAGTTCACATTTCAAGTGACAGCAGTCCTTGACAAGTCAATTATTTTTACCCTTAATTGCCTATACTGGTCTCTTGCCTTGTTTAGCAGCTGTCTGATTTAGGACTCCTTCTTGGCAAACATCCATGCTGAACAGCATACTTCTTTAGCTCAATCGTAAAGCTTTCCCACCATGGGAAAAAAGGAACACTGCCAACAAGTTTTAAAAAGTAAGAATTTGTTTAACTGCTGTCTTGACATATTGCTAGGCATAAAAATGTTTTTAGCATTAAAAGATCTTCATAGGTTTATAGAACATTACTAGGCTAACAGCTTAAGAGCCCTAACACACCTAGCCATTAACAACATAATTTTACTAGATTTTCAATCCCTAAAGGTTTAGCGGATGGCTTAGGTCTGTGCCTATGCCTTTGAGTATTTTACAGAATGCCCCTGTCCATAAGGGACATGGGCACCACCCCCGGACTGAATTTACAATTTCCCTTCCATTGATTCAACCTGCTTTTGAAGAGGGTCAGGGATCTGCTGTGCTTTACACGAACAGGAAGCCTGTTCCATAGAATGGGTAATATCTGAGACATATTTGTCTCTCCAGCATATTTTGTTTGTGTCACAGACCAGGTTTAGATCCCTAGATCAGGCGACCCATGTGCAGTTTGTCTTGTGAATGTGTAACACTTTGATCAGGTCTAGATTTTTGAGTGTCTTGTAGGTTAAGCATAGATCACTCCTTAATAGTCGGTAGGAGACAGAGTAAAGGGATAGGGCTTTTAGTCTATCTGCAGAGGTCATGTTGTTTACACCCTGTATTTTTTTTATGTAAGGAAACTCAGAGGACACTCCAGCTGTTGCAAGTGCCTGGTCAAGTGCATGCCAAAAGGCACACTGTACTCGATTATCCATCTGATGAGGGCTGAGTACAGTGGGACTATAACTTCCTCGGATCTGGATGCTATGCCTTTACTAATAAGCTATGCCACAATGAAGGGTTTCCTCACCACTTTGGATACATGGTGGTCAAAGTTCAGGCTACTATCTATCTGTGTAGCTAGATCTCTCACCTCTGAGTCTACTCTTAGGGGTGTGCTATTAATGTTGTAATTTGCAGGGGTATTTGATTTCCCAAAGGGTATAATTGTGCATTTTTTGAATTTAGTTTTAGGCCATGGCTCTGGCACCAATCATTTGTCTGAGTCAGACCCTTATGAGTCGATGATTGCCCCCAACTGTCAGTCAGCAGCAAACTTAGTCATCCAAAGGCCTTCTACATTAGCCTTGACTTCAAAGAAGTATATTCTGAACAGGAGAGGTCCCTGCACTGATCCCTGTGGCACATCACTAGTAACTGGCCTCTTGCTGGATCTGGATTCACTGACTCTAATGTTTGTGAGCCATTTAGCTATCCATCTGGTGACATAGGGATTTATGTCCAGTTTTGTGAGTTTACCTATAATACCTAAGTGGGGAATTGTGTCAAATGCCTTAGCCAGGTCAAGGTAGGCAGTATGCATTGCTCTACCCTCATCCATCGCCTTAGTGACTTTCTCAAAGAAGCCCACCAGATTGAGCAGGCCTGACTGAACTGGGTTGGGTTCAGTGTTTGGAGGTTTCCCATGTTGTTATTTATCAGGTCTGTGATTAGTCTTTCCATAGCATTGCATATAGGACTAGTAAAACTTACGGGTTTGCAATTTTCCAGGTCTGTTGACCGTCTCTCTTTATGCAGAGGGACAAAGCCAGTCTGGAGGCTGTGGTTAAACAGAGATCCTAGTGGGCCTGATAGGTCCTGTTTCAAGCTATTTAAGTAGCATCCTGAAATACTGTCGGGACTCATCAAAGCAGGGTTGTTAGCTTTAGAGAGTGTAGTGACAACCTATTTTTTGATGAGAACTGGTAGAGGAATGGTGGATGGTATTTCTTGGGAGGTAACCGGAGGTGATGAGGAAGTAAAATTTGAGCTGAATTTATTTTCTGTCTGAGTATAGGTGATGCCAGCTGCAACTAATTCTGCACATTGCTGGGTGTTGCCTTAAGATTGCAGACATAACTGAAACATTCCTTATGGTTATCCTTAGCTTAGGAGGATAGTTTTGCCTCAAAATTTGCTTTTGAAGACTTGACCAGTCTCCTGGTTTGCTTTTTTTAGACTAATGAGGGAGTTTTTGCTCTGTTGTGCACATTCTCTCTTACTTCTAGACAGGATTTTTTTTTCTTTTGTTTCACTACTTATTTATACCAGGAGTCCACCAGGTTGGCTTGTTCTTCTGGTTTGTCCTAGGCTTATTTTGGTCTGGCAATGCCATCTTTATGTGCAGTTGTTTATATGGTCATACAGGGCTTTTTTGTATGCCTCTACATAGGCTTCTGTGTCTTCTGGGAGACCTTGGAAGCTAGCTATGGTGTCACCTTATAGTAGGTAGTTTGCCTTAGAAAAGTTCTTAAAGGTTTTGTGTTAGCTAGGGGTTCTACTTTTATATCATTTCATGGGAGGCCTTTTTGTGATCTGATCTAACCAGTGAGGACATCACACTTGGTGGGGATGCTCTCCCATATTTGTGAGTATCAAGTCTGGGATATTTGTACCCATAAATGTGAGTACCAAGTCTAGGATATTTGTACCCCTAGTGGGAGTGCAGGCTAACTGCTCCAGGGCATTTGTATTGCTAAAGTCTGGAAATCTTTGAGCATGCATATTAGTGGTCATATATGCTTTACAGTTAATGGAGAGGTAGTTGGACGATAAGTATGGTATTGGGCTGAATGGTGATCCTAGTAAATTCAGGTATGTTGTATGGATTCCTGGTTCATGGTGGGGGACCTGTAGCTGGCAGGGATATGGTAATGAATTTTTCCTATGGTTAGTTGGACATGGAGTAACTCAAGCATTTCATATTGTTTGACCAGTCTTCAGGTGTGCTTAATCTTTATGTAGATGAACACACCTCCACCTTTTGCCCTTATGTGTAGTGGGTGACTGGAACGTGTGAAAGACATTATAGCCATGCACTGCTGTGGTGCTTTTCATGGCCTTGAACCATGTTTCAGTAACTGCACAGAAGTCAGCATTCTCAGGGTGAGGAGTGCTTCCAGGGAGTCTAGTTTCTTGTTGAGACTCCTAGCATTGAGCAGTAATACCTTTAGCTTATCCTGAGTAGATTTTACTATGTTGGAAGTTTTGTCTATTTGACAATACTTAAACAAAGCACTATAGAAGTGGATACTGTTTTGGTCAATATCCGAAAGCTTATTGATGACAAGTGAAGACCATCCCTGGCAAAGCAGCATGGCCTGTCAAACACATTCTCCCACGCTGACAAATTATTGGACTATTTTGGAATGACACCAGTAGCTAAGCCAATTATTAAAGTCACTCATTTTCTATTGGCATTGTGCCATCATCCTTGGAGATGGTAGAATGCTGCTCAATGCTAGGCTCATACCTGTCAGTGACACACATTCTGAAAGCTCAATTATGTCTTCCTTCATATAGTCCAGGGAGGTACATCTCAGGTCATTTACATCCACATGTACTATGACTGAGTCATACTAGTACTTGGGGTTATGTGACCCGAGTGTTTGCATGATCTGGTGAAACTTGGCCCCTGACAGGCAACTAACTGTAACTTTCTCCTTATCCAGCCTGATGAGAGGGATGTCAGCGTGTCTCACAATGAAGTTTCCTATGACCAAAATATTGAGTTGTGTGGTGTTACACCTTATGGGCTTGGTAGTTGAGACACAATGAGATGTGGTTTTATGTGTTGTGGTGAAAGTTGTCTTGTTTATGTGCATGCAGTTTCTGAAGACTGGTCTGTGAAGCCTTTGAGGTTTGGGTAAGTTACATATGAGCACCTCCGCATACGTGGGTCTATGTGTCTGGTCCTTTATAAGTGTTTTGAGTGTTGTGTGTGTGTGTGTGTGTGTAGCTGACAAACTGTTTGGTGTTTTCTGTGTCTGTATCTGAGGGTCTTGCCTCCACGGACATTGTGTAACTACATCTCTCACATATTGTATTCACCTGTTTCAGAATTAAGTGGTTGTCAGTGTACATAAGACAAGAGCTGCATTGCCTCAGGATCCCCATGTCCACCAGGCCAGATGCAGAGATAGCAAAAAAGTGCTTATCCATGGTTGCAGGTCCTTAATATCTGCTTTACAAAAGAAAAGGAATGGGGGATGTTTGCAACCGGATGAGGGATGGGTGCTTACTTTTTGTAATCTACAGCTAACCTATCCGGTAATACTGCCCAGTGTGCAAACCAATTGCTCTTTTAGCAGCTATACTTTTGAGTGCTGTAACAATGTAATCTAGAGCTAAGTAAATGTGGCACTGCTGTTCAACACACAGCCTAGTTGCTCTTTGAGTGGTATGGGACTGTGGAAAATTTCAGAGCTAGTTTTTATAGGGAAAGTACAACTTCTAGTGATTTTGTACAATTTCTACTGATTTTCAAAACTAGAGATAAAGCTTGGGCTCAACGGCAAAAAACTAGATCCCATGCTTCAAAGCTAACGTACCTAGAACTAAGAAACAAATCCAAAAAATGGTGAAGCAAGATAAAATACACTACTACCATAATATATAAACTACATACCAAAACAATCCTCAAGTTCTAGTCAGCCATTAATAACATTCTCCTTCCAGGTAAATCTACTACCCCCTCACCAACTACTACAAATATTTCTGAAAACAGCCACTCAATTTAATAAATTCTTCACAGATTCCATTCTAGTGCTATCTAATTCTCATATCTCCTCAACCTCTACCTTACCACCTACTGCTTCAAATGATAATAATGCCTTTAACTTACAACCTGTTTCCAAAGATACCATTAAAAAACTGCTAAAAAAATTATAACCCACCACTTTAGCCACAGATAAGCTTCCTTCAGAATGTCTGAAAGTTGCTACTGACGTAATAGCTTACCCAATCGCCATCCTCGTTAACTGGTCCATATCCGAAAACCTATTCCCAAAGATCTGGAAAATCTCCCATATTATTCCACTCCATAAGGGTGGTAATTCTAAAGAAATGAGTAACTATCACCCTATTGCTGTACTTTTCCCTCTATCCAGAATTCTAGATAGTTGTATACACACACACATATCATGGGCTACCTAAATACACACAAACTTCTGACAGACAGGCAACACAGGTTCCGTTCTTCTCATAGCACCACCACTGCTCTTATGTCATTCACCCATACAACAAATAACCACAGAAGTAACAGGCAATATGTATCCGCAGTTTCCTAGACCTTTCCAAGGCCTTTGATATGGTAAGTCACAGCAAACTTATTACTGCTCTTTCAGAACTAAATCTTAGTAATAACACCATAAGCTGGTTCCAAAGCTACTTAACAGGCCATAAGCAGGCAGTTCAATGGCAAAAGGAGCTCTCCTCTCTACTGCCAGTCTCACCTGGGGTTCCTCAAAGCTCCATCCTTGGCCTCTTACTGTTCTCCATTTTCACAAATAACCTTCATACTTCTACACAACATGCCTCAATCATCCAATATGCAGATGATTCCACATTAATCTGTGCTGCACCTTCACTCCAGGAACTTCAGTCATTAACCCGACTCCTTTTTAGCTGTTGAGAAATGGCTTACAGACTTACTTACTAATACTGAACCCTAACAAAACACAACTCATGATCTTCAACCCTGCTAGATACACTATAGACATCCCCTCATTTAATATCATATCCCACAACACTACTATCTCCCCCGTTACGCACACCAAATTAATGGGAGTGCAAATTGACTGTAACATGAAGTTTGATATCCACAGCTCCTTGACTATAAAGAAAGTTCACAAAAAACTGGCCATTCTCTATAGAAACAAATGTTTTCTCACTAAAGACACTAAGGCCACATTAGCACATACACCATACATCGATCCATCCTCAACCCCTTTTCCTATTTTTGCATATAGGGTTGGGGTGTCACTTCTGCAGTGACAACCATCTCTCAACTCTCCTCTATGCCTCTCCAGTCCTAATAAATCTTAGAAAGTCAGATACAGCAAAACTAGAGTCATGCAACAACAAAATTGTTGTTTGCCAGTGATACCCCTTACAGAACTCACCACTGCCAAGCTCTAAAGCAGCTGAACTGGCGGGAACTTCCCCAGCTCCTCCTTTACAACCAACTTACATTAGCCCACAAAATTCTCTACCACCCAGATAAAATTCCATCACTGCAAAATCTACTACACCCCTATACCGTACTACGATCAAATAATAAATCCCTTCTCAAAGTAACAAATGTCAGTAATACAGCAGGGGCATCCCTCATCTCTTGTAACATTATCCAAAAATGGAATACCCTACCCACTGATATAACATTGAATATCTCCTTAGTACACTTCAAAAGATCACTAAAGACATACCTGGCAGGAACATGGCTCTGCAACTGTATCTGTTCAGGCTAGACCAACACTCCCCTCTCCTTTAAATATCTATTTCTATCTTTCATATAATCTGTTATAGCTACTTTCACTGAACCTTTGCTATGAGTGTTTGACTATTCTAATAAGACTTCCAACAGTTACTCTGTCTCTAAATGTCCTACTTTAATTCATTCTGCTCTGTTACAGACAGTTTCTCTATAAATGATGTTATTAATTATACATGGTGATGTGACTTCATAGGCCTTATAATTTGTATTATACTGTATTTAGTAATGTGTAAATTAATTTGTCAAACTTATTGCCAAAAGTAATGTGTCATAAATGTGGTGCTTTTCTCCCCGAGCCTCCACTGAAAAAGTCAGACTTTCCCAATAATCAAATGTAAAATAAATAAATAAAATTGTATATATAGGGCATCACTAACGAATGCTGTGCGAAGCAAATGCAAGCCTTATATAGAAGCAGAAAAAACAAGTTTTAAACTGGTTATGCCCACAGGCCAACCAGGTAATCTGATCACAAGGTTATAATAGTGAACGCTGGGATACTAACCCTCAGTTAATGAAATATACTACACAGAGCATAATAAAACTAAGGATTCTAACCAATAATCAACTCAGATACAGCTGTGACTAACTGGGGGGTAAAGGTATAGCCTGGTTCTGAGGCACTGTTCCCTACAAACGGATTACATGCCCCGATCGGACTTCTGTGCATGTCATATGTGTGGCAGTGCACGTACATGAACAAAAGGTGCTAATGTCCTACATCACTTGCAGCTTCCAGCCCTGAAGCATAACTGCAATTTCTAAGAACATCTTTGCATTCAGATGTACTATCCATTGTTAAATGGCTAGCACCTCACTATGCGGCGATAACTGCTTGATAAATATTTGACATTACAGTTGAGATGAAAGTCTAATTAGCATTTGGAGCATTTGGTTTGCTTGCTAGTCACTGAAAACTGTAGATTTTACATCTCAGAATTCTAAGCTTCAAAGTGCACATAACATCAATACCAGGTTTTGTCTATTTGATGACAAGACTTCTAATGTCAGTTGAGATTTGCTAAGGGTATGAGATACGAGACACAGAGGATTTATTTGCATGTTTTAAACTAAACACAACATTCACAACTTCTTACTAGTTGGTAAAATTTGAGTTCATGATAAAATGTAATACTATTTTGTTTGTAATCTAATATTTCTGTATACAAGCATCCTATAAAGATTGGTAAATTCAAATCTACATGTTTTTAAATTGGTTTTGCTATTTAAACAGTAATTTTTTTTGGAAATGGAAATATATGCAAGGATTATTTATTGATTTATTTATTTATATTTGTTGACCGGGAGTGTCCGACTAGACATAGGTCCATTTTCAGTGGAGGCCCAGGGAGAAAAGCTCCACAGTTAAAATAAACAGACAGTAGTTACATTCGATTACATAACAATTAACAATTTACACAGCAATTACTTACAACATATTTACAGATGAAGAATATAGTACATCAGTAGACAACTAGAATCTTTATCTGTGAAGTACATAACAGACATTAACAAATGTTACAATAAGAAGTTCCTGCTGTATAATAAGTACTAGGCTTATGAGCATCTGAGCTTGCTATAAGCAAGGTAGTTAGTGGAGTGAAAAGTAAGGTAGTGGTTGCATGGGGTGGGTGATATTAGAGTGGGAGTTGCAAGGGCATAGCCAGCATATTTTTAGGTGCATTTTTAGTAAAGTTTTGAAGTGGGTGCACGATGGTATGGAAGTAATTGTGGGTGGGAGGGAGTTCCATAATTTGGCTATGGTGCAAGAGAATAGTGCTTCACCAGCAGAGTTATTGGCTTTAGTGATCTGCAAGTGATTTTTGTTGCAGGATCGTAGTGGTCTGGTGGTGCGATAGGGTTGGAGTAGATTCTGAAGGGATGGGACATATAGTGGATGGTTTACTAGTTTGTGGGCGAGTGAGAGTTGATACCATTGAAGGAGGTGAGGGAGTTCAAGCCAGCCCAGTTCAGCAAGTGAGAGACAGTGGTGACTATGGTAGGATGGCCCCTGTGGCGATTTTGTTGTAGCAGGTCACTAGCTTGTTTAGATTGCATTGCCTTAGGTTGGTATATATTGGAGAGGTATAAAGTAGGGTGGAGATAAGGTGGGAATTTACTATTGAAATCTTTGCTGCTTTGGTGAGAAGTTGCTTATTTCTGTATAACGCTCCTAGTTTTTTTGTGGACTTTTTTTATGGTCATGGATATGTGAATGTCAAATTTTAGTTTATTGTCTATTTCCACTCCTAGCAATTTGGTGTGTACAGTTGGGTATATAGTGGTGTTGTCTTTTGCTGTGATGTTAAAGTGAGAGTTGTTTTGCTGTGATGTTAAAGTGAGAGTTGTTTTGAGTATGTTTGGTGGGTTGGAAGATGAGTAGTTTAGTTTTGTTTGGGCAGAGTATTAATTGGGCATCGGATAACCGTTTCAACAGAGGAAAAGGCTTCCTGTGTGACTTTTTGCAGTTTGGGTAGGGACTGGGCTGAGCAGATGATGGTTGAGTCATCTGCATATTGCATGAGTGTGCCATGTTTGGTGGCAGAGGCTAGATTATTGAAACAGAGAAGAGTATGGGGTCCAAGGATGGATCCTTGGGGAACCCCTATGGAGACAGGTAGTTGGGGAGATGTGTCATTCTGCCATACAACGGATTGTTGGCGGTCAGACAGGTAACTCTGAAACCAGTTGGTGACTGATTGTGAGAAGGATAGGTTATTGAGGACAGAGATAAGTTGTTTGTGTGGGACCATGTCAAATCCTTTAGATAGGTCTAGGAAAGCAGCAGAGGAGAGATAGCCATTGTTTTTATGCTGAAGGATAGTGTTAGTAAAGGAGAGTAAGGCAGTGGTGGTGCTATGGTTTGGTCGGAATCCATGCTGAGTATTGGAAAGGAGGTTGTTAGTAAGGGGGTAGTCTGAGACCTGAGAGTGTATGCATCTCTCTAGTATTTTGGAGAGTGGAGAGAGAATAGCTAAGGGGCAGTAATTTGGTTAGTTCTGTGGAGGGCCCGCCTTTGTGAAGGGGAATTATATGTGATACTTTCCACAGTGTGGGAAAGTAACTTTCTGACAGAGATCGGTTAATCAAGATGGATACTGGGTAGGCCAGAGCATCAGCTGCAATTTGTAGGTATTCACTTGGGAGGTTGTCTGCTGCTAATTTAGTGGGCTTAAGTTTAGTTAAGAGTTTTTTTATGTTGGAGGTAGGTACAGGAGAAAAAGAAAAGGCAGTGGAGAGATTACTAGTTGAAGGTGTGGGTTGGAGGGGAGGGGGATTGTGTTGTTTAGCTAGTGATAGTATGGTTTGTGTGAAGTGTGTGTTGAATGAGATAGCAATATTTTCTGAGGAGTGAGGGATGTTAGGAGGAGGGGAACTGACTTTACCTGGGTGGAGGATGGAGTTTGTGGAGGACCAAAATTGTTTGGGGCTATGTTGGGAGGAGTATAGGGCAGACTGGTAGTATTGGAATTTGTCCTGTTTTATTCGCTTTTTGACTCTATTGCATAGTTCTAGGAGTTTCTGTCTAGTTAGACATTAAGTTTTCTCATCAGTAACTTTATAACCTAAGAAAAACTGAACAACAGTTAGATAGTCAGAGTATGAACTAATGTTTCTCTGGAATCATATAACAAACCTGCATATAATCAGTAATGTAATCAAGTCAATTTTTGCATATAGTGCTGACATCTTTGACCTTAAACCAGTCTATAAGACAGCTCCACTGGTACAGACAGATAAAGCCCTAACTATGACCCAGGTAACTTAAGTTTGACTAGTGTCTTGGACACCTGCTGGAGCTGGTGGGAGATGGACAGTAGTAAAGGTACTGTAAATACTCATCTCTGTGGGGGATGGAACGGGCTGTGTGCTCAGGGTACACAGAATACACTAATGTACATGGCAAAGGACAGAGAAACATGTGCAATGTGTTCACACTGAGAAGCAGTGGGTCATTTGTCAAGGCTTATACTACCTATGGAAGTGAGTGAGTGATAGTTCAATGCTAAACCTATTACACATCCTCCTGGAAAAATGCTTATTAGGCATGCATGGGATATTAGGGACCTCACAAGAAAAAGTCCAGATGGCTGCCCTAATAACAGCTCCTCCTGGTTACCTCTCACACTGGTGAAGAGGCCAACTGGCCAAGATGGAGCTCGTGGTCAGTGAATAGCAGGAAGCAAAAAAGTTTTTAAAAAATTACCCAGTTTAAGGGTCTGCGTCAATTAAAGTATAATTCAAAGAGAACAGGTGGTAACTACTTCCAGCTCTACTCCATAAACCTTCTTTCCATAAACAGTTTGATAAAATTTTAAAATTCGGTTATCAATGCAAAAACTTCATAATTATTTAAGACAGACATTAGCCAGCAAACAGAAGCAAAGTTGGGGTCTTGGTCACTTTCATGCTTCAGTGTAAGATCTTTAATAATGTAGTCCTGATTAGTTCTGGAATATATTTATTGCCACCAATATAATTGTCTTATTTTATTTAAATGAATATATTTGAAGTAGAACATTTTACTTATATTAGTAACCCATTTCACAACCTGGGGATCCTTTTGTAGTATATAATCTCGTTTGCATTTTTATTACAATTAACTTTAAAACAAGGCCACTGTGTCTCAATCCAGAGTATTGTGGAGTATTGTGAAATTATCCCTTTCCCTTAATGCCAGATTGTGAGCCATGTTAAATGCTAAATAAAGCTTACCTTATTCCTAACATATTTAAATAATACAGTGTACAACATCAGATGTGCTAGCCTGTCAAGACATGGTAGTTCTTTAACAGTATTAATCTGTTTTTGTATAATGATTTGGTACTTTTTTCCAGAAATTTGATTTCACCCAAAGTAAGAAAGCAAACAGACATAATATACCATAATTTGTCTAATTATAGTTCTATATAATACTTTGGGAATAGAAAGATCTATAGATTCAATAGTACAGAAAATTAGTCTATTTTAATGCTTTTGCCATTACTTCCATTACATGATGTTTAAATGACGATATATTTTCTATTATTGTGCCATGCTTTTTAACTTGCTTCTCAATTTCAAGTTGATCATTCCTTAATAGTTATTCCATACATTAATTCTTTAAGAAACTATTTTCTTTATCAAAAATAATACTTTCATGGGGCTGTGGCCAGGATGAAACTAGGATAGCAGCACTTTTCTTCTACCCTCCTACTAAACATATGCTACTAAACATATTTCTGACAGGAAATTTTATTTCTAAATAATCCTAAACAACTCAATTAAGTGAATTATAACAAACTTTGGTGTCTTAAATGATTATATAAAAACATTTTCTTAAAGTTCAACTATTTTCCTGTCAAAATCTGCAAGAGAAAATTCCTTCACTGTATCCTGCAGCACCATGAGGTATACAAAGACAGCATCTTAAGACTCTGTCTCCAAAAAACAGCTTCAGTCATTACTGACTAATATTCAAGAATTGCCTTTGAAAAAAAGATAGATTGGACACCAAAATAGAAAACTTTAAGAAAAACTGTTCCAAACAAATGGAACAAATTAATGAAGCTCTGCAGTTACAGAGAAACCAGATTTCCAGCATTGAAGACTCCTTGAATGATATGGAAGGAAGACTAAGCGAAGGGGAAAACAATACTGAATTCCTGTTAAAACAGAACAGCTCCTTACTAGCCAGAATAGATTACCTTAAGAACAGGTCCTGTAGGAACATTTGTATTTTTGATCTACCAGAAGGAACAGAAGGTAGCAATATGGTACATTTCCTGTCTACGTGGCTTCCTAAAACTTTAGATTTGCCTAAAGCTCTCTCTTTTGTTACAGAGAGAGCACAGAGATTTCTGGTTAAGCCCGTATCAAAGTCCAGTACTTCCCCTGAGGTCCATCATGGTTAAATTTATTTCATCTCAGGATAAAGAACTGTTACTGAAAACTGCCTGGGCTAAGTCACCACTTAAAACAGAAGGAAGTATTGTAGAATGAAGAAGAATGTAAAATGTTACTACTTTAACTACTCTCCAAAACAAACATTACTATATAACACCACCTTTACACATCCCCAATTAAATATCACCTCTGCTTCTAGCTACTTGCTACCTAAATATCATCGTCTTACACCCATGAAATTAAACCAGCCCTCAATAAAAAAATTCAAAAATCTACTTACCCTTAATTCTCACCCTCTTTCTGTACTAAAATCACCCACCTTAAAAGATGGTGACATCCACCCTAACCCAGGCCCTTCTAATCTCGCCACTTCACCTATTCATAGCACCCCTCCCAACACCCTAACTTCCCAGACCAGTCCCTCTAACTTCCTACTAATAGGTCATCTTAATATCCACAGTATTAACAACAAATTTGCCCATCTCCATGCCCTTTTAGAGTTTCACTCCTTTGACATCCTCTGTCTTACAGAAACCTGGTTAAAACCCACAACAAAGAATAATGAAACTATCCCCCCAGGGTATAATATACTAAGACTCGATAGAGTAAAATGCAAAGGAGGTGGAGTAGCCTTACTGTTCAAAAATGACCTACACATCTCCTCTATACCTTATAACCCACCTGAAAATAGTAAAGCTGAATTCTTAATCACCAAATTCCAACTCAATTCTAACAAAGCACTATATATAATCTGCATCTACCTACTACCAGGCAATAACATTGCTACAATAGAGGATACCCTGTGTTGGTTATCTACTACTTTTCCACAAGAAACTATTATTCTAGGAGATGTCAACACTGACTGGAAGAGTATAAATGCAGACAATCCTTCCTCTCACATTAATCTGCATGGCTTTTATCAAACCATCTCTACCACCACTAGAATTAGCAAACCTAATAATAAAGAAACTATACTAGATTGGATACTAATCAATAAACAAGAACATACTTATAAAGTAGGGACCCTACCTGATGATGTCAGTGACCACATGCTCACCTACATCATTAGACAAAGGCATGACACTACAAATGCCCCCAACTATAGGACCTTTCGATCTAAGAAAAATTTTCAGCCTGCACTATTTCAAACAGAACTTAGTGCCTGTGACTGGAACCCTGTAAAAACTCTCCCTCTTGAAGAAGCTGCTAAATATTTCAACAACAAATTCTTAACAATCCTTGACAGACATGCACCTAAACGATCCATTAGAACAAAATCCAAACCTGCCCCATGGCTCTCAAAAGATACCAGACAAAAAATGTTACTTAGAAATAAGTCCTGGACTAAGTGGAGAGCAACCAGAAATACCCCTGATCAACAAACCTTTAGACAGTTGAGAAATGCTACAAAAAAAGCAATTCTCTCTGATAAAAAAAAATACTTTTGCAAACTGCAGCAAAATCACCACACTAATCCACAAAAGTTCTGGGCAAGCATAAATAACCTCCTTCACCCTGGCCAATCTAGCACTCCTTCCCCTCTAGAGTCAGAAAACAATACCTCCCATCAAACTGCCAATACCTTTAACATTTACTTCACAAATACCATACAATCTCTAGCCAACCAACTAGCAACAGATAACTCTGATCTACCTAACTCCTTACCTCATACTCAGCCTACATTCCAACTAAAACCCATCCCTACCTCCTACGTCTATAAACTTATCCACAAACTCAAACCTTGTACCCCCTCAGCCGATAACTTGCCATTGAATACCTTCAGCAAGCTGCCAAAGTAGTTGCCTATCCTATATCCATCCTGATTAACCGTACTATAACCGAAGGAACCATTCCAGATCTCTGGAAAATCTCTCATATTATTCCTTTACACAAAGGAGGTAACGCTACTCTATTCTAACTACAGGCCTATAGCCCTCCTTTCTCCAATAGCCAAAATTATGGAAAAATGTATTCACCAACAGCTTATGAACCACTTACTAAAACATAACATTCTAGCTAACTGTCAGCATGGTTTCAGGCCTTATCATAGTACCACCTCAGCTCTCCTATCCTTCACCAACACCATTAATAATAACCGCAATAATAACAGCCTCTCATCAGCACTCTTTCTCGACCTATCTAAAGCCTTCGATATGGTTAACCATTGCCTACTCTTGAATACTCTGTCATCCTTCTCTCTTGACACCAAAGCAATTCTCTGGTTTAAGTCCTACCTTAGTAATAGACAGCAAGCAGTCCTTTGGGATAATCAACTATCTTCTCACCTTCCCATTTCCCTAGGAGTCCCTCAAGGCTCCATTCTTGGTCCACTCCTATTCTCATTATTCATCAATGACCTTCAAATAGCCATTCCTCTAACCACCTGTATACAATATGCTGATGATTCTACAATCATATGCTCTGCCAGCTCTATATCTGAGCTTCAGTATTTAACCCAAACAGCTTTCAACACTGTAGAGTCATGGTTCTCTAGACGGTGCCTTCTTTTGAACACAAAAAAGACCAAGCTACTATTGTTTACGCCAAACACTAAGTCACCCCTCATAGATTTCTCCATTCAATCTAGCAATGGTACCCTTATATCCCCAGACTTTTCCACCAAACTATTAGGAATTACAATTGATAATAATCTCACCTTTGACATTCACATTAATAACACCATTAAATCTGTTAATAAAAAACTGGGCTCCCTATATAGGATAAAACCTTTCTTGACTCCAACTGCCAGAAAGACTATTGCCCACTCCCACCTAATTTCAACACTACTGTATGCAGCTCCCATATACTAATCTAAAAAAAAGTAATCTTACCAAACTATCCAACTCCTATAATAGTATTGCTAGATTTGCCACTGGAAACCCATATAGAACTCATCATTGTCATAACCTTCATCAACTAGACTGGCTGGAACTAAACAACCTTCTGATACTTTCCCAACTTACCATCACTCATAAAATTTTTTATCAACCTAATAATACACCAGTACTAAACAACCTTATATCACCCTATAGGAATCTTGAGTCCTTACGCTCCTCCAATAAACTACTTACTAGGACCACCAAGTCAAACAACTTAGCTGGTGACTCACTATTCTCAAATACCGTGGGAAAACAATGGAACCTCTTGCCCTCTGACCTTACACCACACTTCCATCCCTCTCTCTCTTCAAGCAAAGTCTTAAGGCATACCTTAAAAATCACTGACTATGCCCTTGCTGTTACCCAGAATGATCCTCTGGACTTCTCATTGTCATCTCTTGGCCTCCCACTATCCTATTCTCTTTCCTATATTCTCCCCTAAATTAGAAGGTACTTAAGTAATCTCTACTACTTGACAACAATTAGATTCTTGTCTGCTGAGATATCAATGCACCCTGTTGGTAGTATTCCCTGCCTCTTAATTAATATACCCTCCTTTTTTTTTCTCTCCCTTCCTTTTTTTTTCTAATAATATGTCTAGCATATAATCCTTAGGAAAAGTAACTGTCTGCATAAACTAGATTTACCAAAGTTTTAAAGGTATTTTTCTAATAGTGTCTTGGGACTGCCCTAGACTTACATGCTGTAAAATGTTCTGTAAATGTATGATGTATCTAGTTTAGTATGTCCTTTTGTCTTCCTAGAATTTATAGCTAATATCTTTTTGTCTATTTTAAACCTTTTGGTGTGGTGGTGGTATGTTTTACAATTGGAGTTTTTCTCCTCGGGCCTCTGCTGAAAATGGAAATATATCCAGCTGGACTAGCCTGGTTAACAAATGTTAAATAATAAAATAAATAAAAAGTATTATTCATTTTGATAATGACTATTCAGCAACAGTGATGTCTAAAAGGAAACAATTCCTTCCCCTTATAAGAGAATTTAAGAAAAAGCAGATAAAACTACATTTACTGTTACCGGCCAGGCTGAAGATTTTCCTTTCTAATGGGGTTAAATTCTTCTAAGATATTGACCTTGCATTATCATATCTACAAACTGACAACATTTCTGAACAGATGATATGGACTGGTCTATTATATCCTTAAAAAGGACAAATGGAGATTAATGGAAATAAGAAAAATGCAAACAAGAAGAAATTAAAGGGAAAATAAAGAGCTTTCCTTTTTTCCTTTTCTTTATTTACAAAGGAAATAACAAGATCTCAAGGACTGACTTTTTTATGCAAACAAGCTTAGTTTTACTTCTGTAAATATCTTTATCAGCAAAACATGAAATGACAACATGCTCAACTATAACATAAATAGGAATCAGAAAATCAACAAGCATTCTACTAATGTAATTTAATTCATTTTTCCTGACTTATATTTGTCTAATTTACAGATAATTAGGAACCATTTTTTAACAAGTCATGACAAAATATTAGTAGCTTCCTTTAAATGAAGCATACACCATTTATACTAATATATAATCTGAAGGGTTGCATACAGAATTGCTTACTCAGGAACTAATGCATACTTTATATTTGAAGTAGAAAATTACTACAGTACAACACATAGCTGAATTTAAAGTTGTTTAACTCATATAAACTGCAGTTACCTACTAAAGAGAAACATACGTTATGAGTGACATCTCATACTTTCTTGTTATAAAAACTGCTATTTAAATGTTATACTAAAAGAAATGACAGATAAACATTTTCACCTAAGTGTGGAAGGAACTCAATGTAATCATGAACTACAGTAACATTAGAAAATTTGTTTCACTAAAACTAATAGTAAAACGTAAAAGCTGCCCGTCTTCCTAGTGTATAGATTTAGATATGTTACTGTTTTACTTAATAGAATGATTTATGATGTGATGGATTGGGGGAAGAGTGGGGAATGCAGTTGCTATGGGTGTGTGTTTTCATGTTGTTCAACAGTGGAGAGATTGTGAAGTTTTAAATAGTTTTGATACAGTCTTTATTCATAGACAAAATGTTCAGGTTCTGTATGAAAGATATGGAAATTGTTGTGACTGATGGGGTGTCCCTATGCGAGGTGCTTCTGCGGTAGTTAGATATGAAGCCTCTCTTTCTCTATAGCTTGAGCTTTTTTACTTCATTTAGAACATATGAAGCTTTCTCTGTTAAATAGCTAGAGTTGGAATTTCCACATAAACAAGAAAAGAGAGCTGTTCATGTTCAGAGACTCTGACTGACAGGCAGCTTTAGAAGGTTAATTTGATTAAAAGGCAGAATACATTTGAAAGCAAGCATTTGAAGTTTGAGCCTTATTTTGGAGTTTCAGACTTGATACAAACCGAAGCAGTTACTCATCTTCACCTTGCTTTTTGTTGGTTGTATTGGTGACTGTTTTTTATTTGAAGTTTGATAATAGCTGTCAATGGCTGTCATATATATATATATATATATATATATATATATATATATATATATATATATATATATATATATATACACACACACACACACACACACACACACACACATATATAGGTTCCTATTAGAACGACAAAAACGCATTTTGTCGAATGCGTTTTTGTCAACACATGTAGAACGAACAGGCAAAACAGCAAAGCATCTGTTCACCGAATTCTTTCCCTGGGAAAGAAGTCACTTGACCGCTTCGTTGTTTTGCCGTGTTCTGAAGTGTAGTGTGGTCCCTTGTCCAGTATAGCTCTCGAGCATGAATGTGCAACAGTTACTGACCACCTTAGGGTTAGGGTGTGGGTTAAGGTAAGTGCATATGTATGAAAGTGTTTACTGTTTTTTGTTTTGCGTTATATGTATGGTTGAGTTACATGGGTATGTGTTTTCAGCTGTTTACTTTTGTTTTGGGGGTAGAATTAGGGTTAAGGTAAGTGTGTATGTGTTTGGAACTGTTTATGTAAATGTGCGAGAGTTACTGACCTTAGGGTTAGGGTGCGGGTTAAGGTAAGTTCACATGTTTTAAAATGTTTACTGTTTTTTTTTTTGTTAGATGTATGGTTGGGTTATGTGCATATGTGTATTTAGTTGTTTACTGGTTTTTGGGGGGTATAATTAGGGTTAGGGTATGTGTTTGGAAGGTTTTTTTTTTGGGGGGGGGTTGGAATAGCGATTTCTTTCCCTAGGAAAGAAATTGCTGTTCCGTGGTTTCGACATTTTCAGCTTTCGCTGAAAATGTGTAGATGAAACGTCGTTCACTGTTTTCAGCATTCAGTGTTTCAGTATAGACCCATGTATACACATACATACATACATAAGATTTAGAGCATCATTATTCGATGCTTGTCATACTGATATGAATATGTTGCCAATGCACTTGCAAGTCTCATACATAAAGCAAAAGAAGGAATAACCTGTATACTTGGCAGAAATAACATAGGAGGCTTTAATTTACAGTAATAAACCACTGAATATAAACAAAGAATGAAATGTGTTTAAACATTGTAGAACAACTATTCATTTACTTTAATATAATCTTACAAAGATAGAATAGAAGGGTCTGAAAGTACATCTGTCTTTTGGTGGGACACGCCACAAAACATTTTAAATTGTTGTGCAATAGTCTTTCATATTTTATACTATTAGTTCATTAATTTCAAAGCTATGCATAGATAAGGAACAATAAGAAATGTAAACATATCTTAATTTAACACCTTAGTGAACACATAGAACTGGAGAATGTATATGTTTTACAAGTTAAGATGTGAAATAATTGTTCTACTATCATATATTAACAATGCTTTAAAGGATACAGGTTCATCTTAATTTTATTGTTAATGACATCATACTTGATTGCAGCAGAGCAGACTTTTTTTTTTTTGTTTTTTGTCAAGTATTAGATGGATGTGTTTGCTTGGATGGTTAGACTATTCAAGCAAGGAGTGTTAGACTCCATGGGGTAAGAGGGATTTTAAAAGCAAATGTTTAATGATAATTATATTTTTTAGCTTTTTTTGAGTGTCCACAATAGTAACTATTTTATGCCTAATCAAATCTTCAAATGTTAATGTTCATATGATGATTACTAAGCAGTTCTTTACTAACAGAGTGTCATTATCTATGTGAAGTACATGCATACTTTTGATCAGTAGGACAAATGGTATTTATTAACTGTATTTCCATAAATGTCAGTGGATTAAATAACTGATGCAAGCGACATAGCTTAATTTTATTTATTTATTTATTTTTTATTTATTTAAGATTTGTTTACCAGGAAAGTCCGACTTGGAAGCCAATTTTCAGTGGAGCCCCCGGGGGGGGGCAGGGGGGGGACACTCAGATGCATGTCTTTGTAACAAATATCTGTAAACAGATATTTGAAGTTGTTTAATTCCCAAGTTTTTTTTTTTTTTTTTTACAGGAAACACACTTAGGCTAAATACTAAAAGCTACACTATATTATCCACGTGGCTTGGGAGTGCCTTCTGTGTGTAGTCTGCATGTCCTCCCTGCGGATGGGTAGCGTTCGAAAGACATGCGTGTGTAAATGGGCGTGCCTTCGTTGAAGGTTGGGCGCCAAGCTGGCACCTCGGCGTTTCATAAAAATCTACTGCCAATCATTAGCAGACCGGAGTTCCGCTGTGGCGACCCCTTACTGGGAAAAAGCCGAAAGACAAACAACACTATATTATCCACGTCACAGTATAATCCAAAAAAGGGGGGATTGCTATATTATGGAGAAATAGACTGTTTATGCCTTTGGTTATAGAAACATATCAAGAGGTTAAAGGTGTGCTTTGTACTGTAACTATAAAGTATAATTGTTAATATTTACTGAATTGTTTATCGTAGAGACATAAATGCATTTTCAGAACCATATTCATTATTTTTTACTCATTATTCCCATAGACATGAAACACAATTCAGAACTGACTGATACACTAGACAAAGTCAAAACGGTAACCTATCTGCTTTCAGATCACAATGCAATTACCTTTGAGCTGTTTTTGAAATCTAATAATACTGTTAAAATCAGAAGATTACCAGCATATATAACTCGTTTAAAAGAATTGTTTAAAATAATTTATGGACTTTTTTATTAAAGAAATCCTTTCCTTTATATAAATTAATAATATAGAAGATACTTCAGAAATGTATTTATGGGATGCACTAAAAAGCATATCTTTCTGGTAGAGTCACTAATAAGTTGTCAAAAAAAAACAGTGGGACAAAGAATTAAATAAAATACAAGTAAAACCTGATAAGTTAAAATTAGAAAATTAAGCAAATAAAAATAATAATACAGAAGAGATTAATAAGCTAAACAACAAATACTTGGAAATCTTAAACCATAAAACTAAAATCAACCTTGAGACGTTTAAGATTATTAACTTTTCTATTAACCCAAAATCTATGCACAATTTAGCCACAAAAACAAAATTACTGAGCAAGTCCAATCACATAAAAACAGTCTGGTCACATAGGAAGATAAAAGAATTCAGAAAGTATTATAATAAAACCAATCAAAATACTATGTAGTAGATGCAGAAGAAATAATTAAAATAGTTATCAAAAATATATAAAGACTAAACTATCTGATGACCAAATGAAATTAATTGACAAACCAATTTCTATGTCTGAACTTCAAACTCAAATTTCTAAATGAAACCTAAGTATCAGGTAATGATAGGACTATACCTGAATATTATAAGTTGTTACCCAAAGAAGCCCTAAACATACTTCACAAGTTTTTTTCTATAGTCAAGGACCTAGCTAAAGTTCCTCCTTCCTGGAAATATACCCTTATCTCTCCAGTTTTAAAAAATGACAAAGATCCTACTGAATGCTCTTCATACAGGCTGATTTCCCTTTTAAATGTAGATTACAAATTGCTCATGGTAATTCATGCTTATAGATTAAAATATACTCAACCCTTCATGACTGACAAAGATCAAACTGTTTTTAACTTAAACAGAAATACTTATGATAATATTAAAAGAATAATCACAATAATTGACTATGCAAATAAAACAAAAGAGAACATAACATTAATGAGTCTTGATATTAATAGTGCTTTTCGCTGAGTAAACTGAAAATATCTCTTGCTGGTTTTAGAAGAATATAATTTCTCAAGTAACTTCACACATCTTATTAATCTTCTTTATAATGATTGTTTCGCATATGTTAAAATGGGTACTTATACTTCTGATTCTATACAAATTCTCAAAAGAATCAAACAAGGATGTCCTCTTTCACTTATACTTTTTACCCAAATTATTTAACCATTTGCTAATTTTCTCAGATCAAATATAGATATCAAAGGTATTAACATGAATGAGAATTTAAACTCTAAAATTCAGCTGTTTGCTGATGACATCCTACTGGCATTAAATGACAATGATAATTTTCTATCTGCAGTTTTCTTAGCAATGGATGTATTTCAAAGAAAATCTGGTTTAAAATTTAAAGATGACAAAACAAAAATCTTACCTATAAATACAAATAAGAATAGAATCAAAAATAAATTCATTAAATATATTGTCAAAGAGAAAAAATAAATTAGGAATAATTATAACTGATAACATTAAATATATAATAAATCATAATTATACTAATAGTATAAACAATATAAAGAATCTAACAGACAAATAGAATAAAATGTTCTTCACAATGAAAGAGAGGTCATCTATAATGAAAATGATTATCTTACCAAAAATCTTATATATTAAACAATCTAACAGACAAATGGAATACATTTTTTTCACAATGAAAGAGAGGTCATCTATAATCAGAATGATTATCTTACCAAAAATCCTATATATTAAACAATCACTATCATTAGCCCCCACCCACTAAAAGTTGTATTAAAGAATTTAACACTTTAATTTTGAGATTTCTTTGGTATCCCAATAAAACAATAATTGCTTTAAACTATCATATGACAGACTGGGCAGCAGGAGGGATATGGCTACTAGATCTAGTATTACATTCATTATTATCAATTATAAAAACAATATATTTTGGATTAATAACACAGCTAGGTAGAAAGAGTTTTTAGGAAATATTTTTATAAACTCTAAACATAATAGATATTCTAATAATTATCTCATACTAAATAACAGTCTACATTGGTTATTAAAGGATTACCTTATAGGAAAAATTCACCAAAAAATTTCATTTCTACTATATTAAACACATTTAAAAATTTTATACATAGAAACCTGCCATTTAAAGCATGAATCTTCCTTATATTTCCTATGGCATATACCCAAAATAACACCTCCATCTTAAAGTTAGTAAAATGATCACATTTAAAGAGAAAAATCTACTATAGTGGTTTCACTTAATGAAAGATGAAAAGCTACATTCTGTTGATTATATTAAGAACAAATATAATTTACATAAAGACATGTGGCTAGATGTACAATTTTGCAGACATGTAGAAGGGGAAATGCAATCAAGGATAAGAGATCATATCCCAAAATTAATTGAAATATCTAATATTCTTAATACAACAAAACATATTGGGACATGGTCTCTTATCTAAATTATACAGAGATGTGAGGAGAGAAACAAAAAGTTGCAATGACAATTATTGGAAGTATTTTACCCAAATTAATACTAGACATCTGAGTGAAGAAGATAAAAAAAATAATTCTAATATCTTCTAAACTTACTTCATCTCTTAGCTGGAATCTCTTTACTTAGAAATTTTTCTATAGATCTTACTTCACACTATATAAAATTGAATTAATATTCAAGCAGAAACAAGCTTGTTGGAGATGTAAACAAGAACTTAAAGTGGACCGGCAACACTTTTTTGACTGTACTGTCTTAACACCCAATTGGAATAATATTAATCTATTTTTACAGGCTTTTTGGAGATAAATTTTTTTTATCTAAATCACTAATCCTTTTTAACACTTCTATTCCTATACATGTTAAAAAAATGAAATATCGGATTTTGTAGCTATACTATACCAAGAAAGGTTATAACTCAGAATTGGAAGAACGAACCTATACCCTCCTTCAAAGAGTATTGCAAATTAAGTCTGCCATCTGGAAATCATTACAGTTACGTCAAGAACAACCAGGATTACCTCTTGCTACAATGCATGGACAAAACTTACAGATCTGTCTGACAAGCAAAAATGACTGCATTTTAGATTTAATGTAATGTAAAATAATGTGAATGACTTGATGGTTAATGGACATTCCTGTAAATATTTTTTTTTTCTTTTGTGTGTGAGGTTTAGTTGATTTTTTTTTTCATTTATTATGTTCATAAATCTCTGACTGTAAATATTGTTGTGGTTATTTTACAAACTGAAAATCCAATAAAAAACTAAAAAATAATACTTTCATGATCAGTTTTACCTTAACATTGAGAAACTTACAGTTTTACTAATCCATCTGTATTAATCACTACAAGATCTAAAATTGACATTATATACACTGAAGTAGTAATTAGTTATCTGAAATTGTATGAATTCATAATTTCTAAATAAAAAATGTGTTTCATACATTGTACCTAAAAAGCAATTTTGCCAACTAATATGTGGACAATTAAAATCATCTAATATTAAGGCTGATAAATCATCACTAAATTCCTCCAATGTACTTAAAGCATATTATTCTGAGATCTCATATTTATACTATAAGCCAATATGATTCCACAATCTACCCATGAAATCATATCTTTCAAACTCACATTTATTATCACCACCTCATTCCTTTCCAAGATAACTACAGCATGATACTTCCACATTTTTCCCTAACTTGTTGTTTTCGTACTTAAAGTTATATAATGTCATTGCTATTAATATCCCAAGTCACACATACTATTATTATCTTTAAATCTTGCTGGTGTACATTAAATTCCAATTCTTCCTTTTTTTCTTAAACTTTTGGGCATTTACATAGTAATAATTTATAGTTCTATTATCTCTTGATCTATGGTTTGCTTCATATTGTCTGTTTCTAAAAAAATCAAACACGTTTAAAGTATTGTAGTGATGTGGTTATTTTGTTTTCGACTAAAATGGATTCTGTCATCTGCAAACATGTCAAACTACAGTGCTAGTTCTTCCCACATAGTAAACACCTTAAATCCCTTTAGATACCCCTGTCTTCTCAGCCAAATGTTGAATATTTTTCATTTTGCATATGCATAGACATTGAAACCAAGGCTTGGGGGAATTTCACAAAAGACTGCTTTCACCTTATTTTCTCAACATATGCATTTTTGTTACAGCGTCTTTCATACATTTAAGGGGAACTTTATACAAATCATTAATACCAGCCATAATCAAACTTATATTACATTAGCCATAACCAAATTTAAATTACATTTGATATGTCTGTCACACACTGATGGAATCTCCTCAAGGTTTACTCCCCCTTATATACTGATTGATTCATAGACGTTCTAAGGCCACTGAGTCTAATGACCATTTTTGCTTTGCCAGTACCCTCCCAGAAGCAGCACCTCCTTTTATGAGAAGGGCCATAATAATCAGTCCTAGAGGAAGCTTGTGGATACCAAAGTCTGCCTTCTAGTTTAGGTTTATGGTAATACAGTGAGTTGCAGTACTTAACATGCAGAGAAAGATGGTACTGTGTACAGGTTTTACAAAGCCTTTGTTGAGTGCTGAGAAAGTTATTTGTTTACAGTTGACCCCAAATGAAAGGAAACATGGGAAACCTAAGAGTTACACTGATTGAATTTCTGACTTAATATAAAAAAGATTAAGTCATGGGGAAGTTGTGGCAACTGTAAAAATTAACTTCTCTGGCTGCATGAATTGTGTACATAAATCATGATTACTCATCAGTGACAGCAGTTTTTTAACGTTTTAATAAATGTAAAGGTGAAAACTAAAATGATATGCCCATTCATTCCAATATCCAGAAGGATGACAGCCACATTCCAACAGCTCTTTCCTGTTTAGTGAAGGTATTTCTGACTGGTGTAGTGCTAATATTCATGAATGCAGAGTAAGTAATGGTTAAGAGAATTATCTATGCATTTATCTAGTAGGTCTTCAAATATGGATATACAAGCACTAGTAATTCTGAAGATTCTGTGAGGTCAGTGGGAGCAGAAGAAAAGTGGATAGAACAGTAGAAGATGAAAGGAATAATAGATTGTATAAGTGCAATGTATAAGGTGCATGATGGCATTGAGAGGATCAATATTTCCACCTAAAGATACACAGACCTAAAGACAGACAGTCTGTTCAAGAAGTAGATACGTTTAAATGTTAATCAAAGGGTATAACATGACAGGCCATTTTGGATGGATATGTTTAACACGGCTATATTTATTTTCAGGGGATTTTAGTTTGGAGTAGTAAACTGCATGCCAGTTAAAACAGGCTAGTGAGAGTGTACAGATCTATTTTTTTTAAGGAAGTAAAAAAGAAGGAAACTGTACCGGATACTGTATACAGAACTGTATGCCCTGCATGTTAGCATTTAAAACTTAAGACGACATTTATTTGTATGTAACACGCAGATTTGCTTCATATACTATTCTGAATTTAGTAATCACAGATATGAACTGAAAATTAAAAAAATATTCTGAGAATATTGCTAATGTATTAGGAAGTGGAAAGATGGCAGAAATATGTTCCATTTTACATTAGATTGGGTTACAGCAGTATTTCAATAGTTAACAGGGATTTTTACATTACGGTGCCTTGAATTTTACATTCACAGATATGAGCTGCTAATTAAAAGGTCTATGTGGATAACCTGAATGGGAGTATACCAATCCACTGAAGGAGATTTCAGGGAATGCAAAGAAACTGAAGCCAGTTCACTGAAACTACATTAGACGAAAAATGAGATTGCCTGTTTCTCTACTGCTGTGCAACCTTGGAGGTGGTATATATAGTTTTGGAGGATGCACAGTGCTTGCCCTCCCAAAAAAAAAAAAATAAGTTATGTCTTACCATAACGTTCCATTTGTGTTGTTGATCTTCCATTCATCACTGATGGGTTCGGTTCTGGGCCCCTCGGAACTGTGCCAGCCTAATACCAAGTTCACGTACACCAAAAACTCTCAAGCTAAGCTGCTACCCACAATGCCCTTCTCTCTGTTACCTCAGATCGAGTTTGCATAAGACATACAGAAATAAAGCAGAGGCCATTTCTGCGCAAAATCCCTCACACACCACAAGGACCCAAGAGATGCACCAGAAGTCTTTGGTGGGGGACGGAAGGAGGGATGTGATGAATGGAAGAAGATCAACAACACAGATGGAACATTATGGTAAGACATAACTTCTTTATCTGATGTTGCTAATCTTCTTTCCATTCATCAATGATGGGACAGAATCCCAAACTACCTGCGAAACCTGGGTAGCCCTTATGGAAGAACATTCCTGAGCACCATTGAGCCGAAGGCCGCTCTTCCCCTGGAGACCATGTCCAACTTGTAATGTTTGATGAAAGTGTGTGGTTTAGCCCAAATGGCTGCTGCACAAATGTCATCCATAGAGGCTCTGGAGTGAAAAGCTACAGAGGTTGCTATAGCTCTAGTTGAATGTGCTTTGATATTGTGAGGTCTAGGCTCATTTGTATGTGAATATGAAAAGGAAATACAATCTCTGAGCCAATTTTATAAAGTGACTTTTGACACAGCATATCCCATCCTTGGACCAGAGAAGGAAATTAAAAGTTGGTCTGTCTTGCAGATAGATTTAGTCCTGTCTAGGTAAAAACGTAATTGCCTATGCACACCCAAGGAGTGTAGGCAGTATTCTCTTTTATTGGAATAGTTCTGGAAAAACACTGGGACCTCGATGGATTGGTTCACAGAAAAATCAGAAACCACTTTGGGAAGAAAGGATGGATTAGTATGTAGAGATACTCTGTTTTTATGAAATATTACATATGGTCTCTTGATGCATAAGGCCAGTAATTCTGAGATCTGTCTAGCTGAAGTGACAGCTACCAAAAAGGGAGAATTCCATGAGACAAATCTGAGATCACATTTTGCAGCAGGCTCAAAGGGGGGTTGAGAGAGAGACTGCAGTACTAGGGAGAGATTCCACGTCTCTAAGGGATGCCTCACTGGCGGTCTGCTATGAAACACTCCATAGGTGAATGGACATAACTGGAATGCCCTGTACTCAGTTATGAAAATTGGAAATTGCTGCTAAGTGGACTTGTATGGTAGAGGCTGATGCTCTGTTTTCAAAAACTCAGAAAGGTATTGAAGGATGACAGAGACCGGTGCTGAGAAGGGATCTTGCATTCGTTCTTTAGACCAAAGAGAAAACCTTTTCCATTTATCTCTGTAAAGATTTCTGGTGGATGGTTTATGGGAGGCCAGAATGATATCGCGAACAGGTGAGGAAAGGGCTTCCTGCCTGCCGACTAATGGAAGTGGAGAAACCAAGCCATCAGCTTGAGAGTGGACAGATTCGGGTGAGTCAACCCTTGGGGGTGAGAAATTAAGTCTGGACAAGTGTCCAGGATCCATGGAGGCTGTAACAGATGAGGTCGAAGGAAGGGGAACCACACCTGAAGAGGCCAGAATGGGGCAATGAGAATCACCTTGCATCTCAACCAAGTGGCTTTCTTTAAGAATAGAGGTATCAAGGGAATTGGAGGATAAGCATAGAGGAGATCTGTGGGCCAATCATGAGTCAGAGCGTCTCTCAGGGACTCCCCCTCTTGGGGAAAGAGGGCAAAGTAACTGCTGCATTTGTTGTTCAAAGGGGAGGCGAAAAGGTCGCAGCAGGGCTGGCCCCATCAGCTGAATATTTCTGCCATCACTTTGGGATTGAGAGACCGCTCGTGTGGAAGGAGAATGCATCTGCTCAACCTGTCCGCAATCACATTGGAACTCTCTGGGATGTGCGTTGCTATAAGGAAGTGGTCGGAAGCTATCGCCCAGTGCCAAATTCTCATGGCCTCTCGACAAAGAGGGTAAGATTTGGTTCCTCCTTGCTTGATGTACAAGACTACTGAAATATTGTCTGACTGAATAGCAATCATTCCAAGAGGAAGGAGTGGATGTAATGCCTGCAATGCTAACAGCACCACTCTTAACTCCAGAACACTGATATGCAGGTTGGCCTCTAAGCTTGACCACGTGCCTTGGACTGTCTTTCCCTGAAAATGTCCCCCCCACCCTATCAGGGAAGTGTCTATGGTCACAGTGGCATTGAGTTGAGGGGTCTGAAAAGGGCGACAACAAAGTTCTGCATCTGGCCTCATCCACCAGAGAAGATCTTGCTTGCAAGAGTTGGTTATGAGCACCTGCGAGTTTAGGGGGTGAAGATTTGCAAACCACTGGGACAATAGGAGCCATTGTAACAGTCTCATGTGTAACCTTGCCAGAGGAACTATCGGAATGGCTGCAGCCATGGACCCCAGAGCCTGGAGAACTTCCCTTGCTGACACCTTTTTCAGACAGAGTATCACACGCACTTGCAATCTTAATCTTGCAATCTTAACCTCTGAAGCCTGTGAACTGGTAGAGATACCAGACAGGATTGAGTAACGAAAACTGCCCCTATAAATTTCAGCTGCTGTGTAGGTTCTAAGTTGAATTTCTCACAGTGTACAGCGATGCCTAGGGACTCCGCTAGTGAAAGGGTGTATCGGAAGGCCATAGTCAGAAGACACTTGGTGGGGGTGGAGAGGAGCCAATCGTCTAAATATAGAAATACCTGGAATCCTTGACATCTCAGATGAGCTGTCACCACTGCTAGACATTTCATGAACACTCTGGGAGCCATCAAGAGACCGAATGGCAGGGCTCGGAACTGGTAATGATTGGCTCCTAGCCTGAAGCAAATGAGACTCCTGGAACTTTTGTCCAGTTTGATGTGGTAATACGCATCCTGGAGGTCAATCGAGCAGATCCAAAAATCCTCCCTTAAAAATGGGAGAATGGATTGAATAGTGACCATGCAGAACTTGGTTTGTACAACTGATTTGTTTAAATGGCTAAGATCCAGAATGGGTCTCCAGTCCCTGGTCTTTTTTGGCACTAAAAAGAATCTTGAGTAAAACCTGGATCCGCATTGGTCTGGAGGGACTGGTTGGATGACTCTTTTTTGACACAGCTTTCTTATTTCTGAAGTTGCTTCTTCCCTTTGATTGGGTGGAACATTGGGAAGGCTTTTTGTAAGTTTTGGATGGGAGGTTAGAGGGATGTAGTAGCCTCTGGAGATTATTCTCTGCACCCAACAATCATTTTTAATTGAGCACCAGGCAGTGTGGTGCAGAGAAAAACAAGCCCCAACTGCTTCCAGAGGAAAGCTATTGGGCAACGCTTCAGGAGAATTGATATGACCGCCCAGAGAAGGAATCCCTGGAGTCTTGGCTTCAGGGACCCAGCGTCTTCCACCACTGAAACCCCCTCTGTCTCTGGGTGAATCCTCACCACGTGCGTTACGGAAAGGACCCTGAGATTTCTTGTGCCATATTTTCCCACTCCTCTCATTCCTGGAGAAAGAATGCTGAGGCTTGGAAAAATGTAGGCCAGCTGCAGAAAGAGTCTTTCCATCTTGCTTGCACCCGGCTAGCATGTCCTTCACTTTATAACCAAATAAGGAAGATGGTTCAACAGGGGTGTTCAAAAAGGAGGAGTTGAAGGAGTCAGAGAGGTCACAGATGCACATCCAGGCATGACACCTCATGACTATGCCTGCACCCGCAGCTCTGGCCACCCCTTCGGTTGCGTGGAGAGCAGCTTCATGGACAAATTGGAAATAGATTCAAGGGTGGCAAGTTGAGAAGCAACCTTGTCCCGTGCCTTGTCAGAAACTTGACCAGTGAGGGATCCAGAAAGTTCAGTAATCTGATCTATTTGGAGCCTCGTGAAGTGTGCCAAGTAGTTCAGGGACCTGACAGCAAAGGTTGCTGAAGCAATACTCGCTTCCCCAACCTGTCCACAGCCTGAGACTCCCTGTTGGGTGGGTGAACAGTAGGACTTTCTTCCGCTAGATCCTTTTTAGTGGCCGCCGCCACCACCACAGTGTCAACTGGCAAACCTCTGGATCAGTGTGGATGCTCTTCCGGGGGGGGGGGAGAATCTTATCAGGTCTCCAGGGAATGGCCTGAATAGAGTCAGGGTTCTGCCAAGCATGCTGCATGATGAGCTGGATTAACTCGTCGGCAGGTGGGGTCACCCAAGAGCTAGATGGCCGGGAGCAAAAAGCCTGCAGGAACACGGACTCCTCCAAGGAAGGGTTGGAGGGCTTCCAGCCACCCCTCTGTTTTAATATTTCCAAGATGTCTCCGAAGGAAACATCATCCGGGGGTGACCGTGGGGAACCCTCCCCATCATAGTAGTCTGTGTTGTCTGTCAAAGACTCTTCAGGAGAGTCTATGTGCTTCCTCTTGCACATCTTCTTCCGAGGAGGTTCTTCAGTGGGAATATCTAAGAAAGACTCGGAAGGATGGGTACCCCGAACTGGGGTTTCCTGAGGCTTCTCCTCCCAGTGTCCCAGGGAGGTGGCTCATGGTAGCTGTAGCTCAGAGGGAACAGGATGAAGTTCCGACGTCGGACGAGTGCTTCCCAAAGCAAGCACCCTGTCCATCACCCAAAAAACAGGCCTGCCTGAAGAGGACTGGGAGCCCAGAACCAAGAAGGACAACCTCGGAACCGGAGTCCCACCCCGCTCCATCAGACCTGCTCCCAGGGATGGAGCCTCAAGCAGGATTGGGGCAGGTGTTATCCCCAGATCCGAGGGCGGAACCGATAAAACACTTGGAACCATGTGCTGGACCAAGGACTCCGCCCCACCCAACCATGATTCTGAGGAAGGGACAGTTCCGTCAGAACCGAAAACCAAAGGGATGGCCTCGAAGCCTCCATGACCGTCATTGTCAGCACTGAGGAATGGGGTTCCACGAGAGACATCGGAGCAATAAGCTTCAGAACTGATGGGTCTGAAGGAAGAGTATACATCGGAGTCCAGGGAGAGATAGACCCAAGTCCCAGAGGGGGAAGAGTCTTTGGAACATTTGGTATCGCTCTGGCCATCAACAGCTGATCCAACAGGTGCACCACATCAAGTTTGGATAGACTCCTGGTAGACCTCGTGGACAATCCTGATGGGGAGTCGGGTTGATCCAAAAAGGGGCTGTACATTTGACCCAGGAATGGATCCAAGGAGGGGGAGTATCGGGTCTGTGGTGTCTGAGCTAGTGGCACTGTAGTCTCCAATTTGGAGACAGGTGGCAAAGGAATCAGTGGAGTAGTAAAAGGGCTTGGTGCCGAAGAGACACTCAGAGTTGATGTCATCAGTTCCAAAGAAGTGGCAGAGGTCAGAACCGCTTTTGAGGTAGTCAAAGGAAAGTCGGTGCCATAACTGTAGTTAAAAGCAAGGTTGGTGCTGTAGTTGGCGGGTCAGTGCTGAAGGTGGTGCCGACATCGAGAATCTGGTAATATCCATGGCTTGAGTCATAGTAGTAATTGGAGCAGAGCTCGGAACAGCAGTAGTTGTAGTAGTAAAAGGGCTCAGTGCCGAAGAGGCACTCAGTGTTCATGTCATCAGTTCCAAAGAAGTGGCAGAGGTCAGAACCGCTTTTGAGGTAGTCAAAGGCAAAGTTGGTGCCATAGCTGTAGTGGAAGGCAAGGTCGGCGCCGTAGCTGGAAGGGTCGGTGTCAAAGGTGTCGCTGATGTTGAGAATCTGGCAATATCCATGGCTTGAGTCACAGTAGTAATCAGAGCAGTACTCAGAGCCGAAGTAGCAAGTCTATGCTCCGAGGAAGTTTTGTGGGTCTTATGTTTAGGTGTCTTGCTCCTATCACCAGCTGGTGAAGAGGGATCAGAGTGGAGACGTTTCTTGTCCTTTATTGGAGGGGTTGAGACCTCTGACAAAGAAAGAGCCTCTGAGAAAGGAGAAACAAGAAGGCCTTTCAAAATTAATTTATTCTTTCTTTCATTCAGCGTCCGCTGAAACTTTGGCAAATTTGACAAGGGGGTTTAACAGAGAGATGAGAAACTCCCAGACAATAGACACAGTCATTGTGAGAGTTGCTGTTTGGGAGTTTACCATTGCAAGAGGTGCAATGTTTAAACCCTGAAGTCCCTTTTTATCAGACATTTCCACAAACACTAATCACAAGTTAACTAGAATATCAAACAAGGAAAATACCTAGAAAGGAAAGAAAAGGAAAGAAGATACCAACGATGGTATCAAGAGATACCACAAGGGTAAGGAGGGGGTGTACCAACGATGGTAAAAAGAATTACCCAATGGGTAGAGCTAGTTAGGAAAGTTACAAATAACTGTAAATGAGTGAAGTAGAAAGGAAATAGCTTTAGAGAGTGATTAAATAAGAGATATATATAGCCAAATATCCAGAAAATATCAAGGAAAATACCACTTAGCTTGAGAGCTCGGTGAAATGCTGCTATATGGCTATGCAGCAAACGAGATCTGAGGTAACAGGGAGAAGGGCATTGTGGGTAGCTGCTTAGCTCAAGAGTTTTTGGTGTAATCTAGCTTGGTATTAGGACGACACGGTTCCGTGGGGCTCAGAACTGAACCCATCAGTAATGAATGGAAAGAGGATTAATTGTTTCAGTGTTCACTGAAGGCTGTTTTGACGAAGTGGTTTCAGTTTATTTGCATTCATCCAAACTGCCTTTGATGGACTGATATGAATCCAATTTGAGTTTGGCTGCACTTATTTTCAAGGGATACAAATGAATATAGCACTAAATTGTATGACATGTTAAAAAAGACAGGGAGTACTTTCAACTACATATTTGTAAAAACTGCAAAAGAAAAGTAAACTGCACTGCACAGTGTATGTAAGATGATGCCTCATGTACATTATTATCAATTAGAGTCATTCAGTAAGTAGGTACTGCGGATATGAGATACACCTTTTATTACATACTTATATTGTCGTGAGATCTATGAACATAAACGTGGGCTTGCAGTTAAAAGAACTACGTACGAATATACTGTATTTCAGTAGTAAAGGGAAAACATTTTTTTCGTTTTCAAGTAAATGACAAAATTGTGTGCTCTTTGTTTATTTCATATTATTGCAGTAATTTCCATAGTCGAAGTATTTTTTTTCTATATTATGTTGTCTCATGATTTATGATGATGGATATGGGCTACTAATTAAAAGCTCTGTATGTAAAAATATATCAACATAACAGGAAAAGGGAAATTTACCCTTTTGATTTGGATGGCTGAATGATACTCTTATCTATGAGTATGAGTCTAGTTTATAGTAGCTCTTCTGAAAATGAAAGTGCTTTTTATTATATTTTGAGTACACAGTATTGACATTTTTTTTTAAGTACTGCAGTGACAAAAGTTCATAATCCTAAGTTCATTTAGAAGGGCTGAAAATCATTATTAATTGCTGGATATACAGTAACGTCTATATAAATGTACTAAACATATTTTATATTTCAAATACACATTAACATTATTTTCAAGGTATATACTGCACTCACAAAATGTGTGATGAACTGCTTTTCTACATTTTTAATAGCTACTGCAATATTGATTACTTACAACAATCCTGGATCATATAGATGAGCTGCAATAGTTCATAATTAGATCACAGTTAAGACAATAAATGGCCCAACGTGTTCAATGCTATAGTTATTTAATGCTAGAGCAGCCTTTATAATCAGTATTGTTTGTAATAAAATTATTAATGTTAGACTGAAGTACAAAGTAAATTTTACTTACTGTTAGTTGATCCAATGGTATGTAAAATTAATAAGAGTCATAAAACATTCCTTAATTACATTCAAGCGTTACTATGGTTATCAGAGCTACTTGAATATATTATTCCCTAGTGTTATGAGTTATCTTTTTAACAATTTGACTAGGAGAAGAAGAGTTGGATGCATTTTATGAATAAGATATATTAAAACCTGGAGCATTTTTTTTTATTAATTAAAGAACTGTGCACTGTATAACATGTCTACTGGTAAAGATTGCTGTACCGTGTACATTTTGGGTCATTGAATACTGTTCCTAAAAAAACTGACAAAAGAAGGGGTCATCAGACTTTTTTTTGGGGGGGGGGTGAAACCCTTCTGTTGAAAAATAATGTTCTTCAGGGTTGTACACAGATGATGGAATCACTATCTACCTGGCACAGACAGCTCTATTCAGTGTTTATGCATGTGGTAGTGGGTGTTCATGCATTAGTTCTTAGATGTATGAGGTATTGGATGTTTATGCATTAGTTCCGAGATGTATGTGGTATTGGATGTTTATGCATTTGTTCTGAGATGTATGCGGTATTGGATATTTATGCATTAGTTCTGAGATGTATGCAGTATTGGGTGTTTATGCATTAGTTTTGTCATGTATGTGGTATTGGATGTTTATGCATTAGTTCTTAGATGTATGAGGTATTGGATGTTTATGCATTAGTTCTGAGATGTGTGGTATTGGGTGTTTCTGCATTAGTTCTGAGATGTATGCGGTATTGGATATTTATGCATTAGTTCTGAGATGTATGCAGTATTGGGTGTTTATGCATTAGTTTTGTCATGTATGTGGTACTGGATGTTTATGCATTAGTTCCGAGATGTATGCAGTATTGGGTGTTTATGTATTAGTTCTGAGATGTATGCGGTATTGGATATTTATGCATTAGTTCCGAGATGTATGCGGTATTGGATATTTATGCATTAGTTCTGAGATGTATGCAGTATTGGGTGTTTATGCATTCGTTTTGTCATGTATGTGGTACTGGATGTTTATGCATTAGTTCTTAGATGTATGAGGTATTGGATGTTTATGCATTAGCTCTGAGATATATGTGGTAATGGGTGTTTATGCATTAGTTCTGAGATGTGTGGTATTGGGTGTTTCTGCATTAGTTCTGAGATGTATGCGGTATTGGATATGTATGCATTAGTTCTGAGATGTATGCAGTATTGGGTGTTTATGCATTAGTTCTGTCATATACGTGGTATTGGATGTTTATGCATTAGTTCTGAGATGTATGCAGTATGGATGGGAAAGATAAGTGTGGAGGACATTTTCTGCTAGTCGAGCTATATTTTATTTCAAACATCATAATTAAAAGCCAGCTATGTGGCATAGATAGATAAAGCCTGAACTACAATCAACTGTTCAGGCAAAGAAAGAGCTGGGTGGGGGGGTGGAAATGGCATAATCAGCATGTCCATTCCAGAGGTGAGAGAAAGAAATGTTCCAGTCTGGCAGTGCTCTTGAGGCTCGTATGAAAGCAGCTGACTAGGTGATATAGGACTGGAATTCTAAATAGTGATGGTAGCTCCAAGGGACACATCGAGGGGAGGGCAATGAATTCCCTGCAATGATGCAATGCCTACATCACCACTAAAGATAGCAATTATTACAGAATTAAGAAGGTGAAGAATGTCTCCACAGTCTGTACCCAGAATGATGTGAGCTACTGACTTAATAGACTGCCTGTAGCTGGGGTTAGACAGATAAGAATGCCTTCTGGACCTGGTCAGGGCAATAAGTCAGACTCACCCAACTGTTAAGATGCAGCACCCTTTACTACAAACAGATACATAAGGTCACCTACAGACCCTGGCCATGGCAAAGAGTGCTTACCTCTTTGGTACTGCAAGCAGAGGTGAGGTGCTTGCAGAAGCACAGAGCATTCTCTCAGCTGCCTAGATGACAGTCTCAGACAGATAGCTCTTGCCCTAATCCTGGATGAAACACCTGGATATCTGAATGACTGAACATGTCCGATTGGGGCAAGACAATGGGTGGCAGACATGGGGAAAACAAAACATGAAAAAATATCATAAATAAGAAGTTTATGTTTTTGTCCACTTTTTTGCATCATCCTCCCTGGAGTATCAGCTCTTTGCTATACCACCCTAATTATATATTCATTCCCCAGGTGAGAACTGTACTACTCATTCATTCCTGGGTGCAAGAACAAGGGAGATCAGGAGTGGGACCATCATGTGTGCAGGTGGATGGGTTTTCCTCTTTAGCCCTACCTTTCCCTTACACATGCTGTAGTGTTTAATGGCTTGGCATGCAATAGGCTTAGCAATGTGTGTACCCATCAAATAGCCCTTCCCCTTTGTAGCTGGTGCCTTGGTGTGACCACCAGTGTCTGCCAGTGAGTCTATTATCATGAATGACCCAATCCCCCCAAGGGTGTGGAGCAGATTCTACTGCTTCATTCCTCCTTCAACTCATCCGGCTTCTTCAGTGCCAAAGCTGCCACCAAAGCCCTAGTCAGTTGGGTTGTAGTCGTGGCTCCATCCCTGTACCCCACACAGCTGTATAAATTAGAAGTTTATGTTTATATTTTGACATTAGTAGTTTTCTGAGGCGTATGCTACTGAAAATAATACCCTGTATGCCATACAACCTAACATTCTGGTGAGTGGTACTGGCTATCCATTGAACATAAGTAGAGACATATTATGGACTAATGACGAATAATGTTAAAGGAATGCACTGTTGGATTTGTCTGGTATAAAACAATGCTGCCCTGTTTGAATACTCGCCTGCAGGTGTCCTTTGACTTGGGTGTGATGGCAGAATAGATCATAACCTAAAGACAGTTATGAGGGGTACTTGATCCGATGGGCAGAAAGGAAACTATCAACAAACAGACTGATACGTGGACAGAATTTGTTATGGATGAAGATTACAGAACGGAAATGTGAGGAGGACAAAGTCTTTTTTAGCATTATATTGTCTTACGGTAATAAGTAATATAACCAACATGCAGCTAACATTCATTCAAGGCATCGTAACCTACACTCCTCACAAAATACTTCATGAAAAATCCTGCACCACATATTAGATCTACCACCATCCTACTTCAGAAAAATACACTCTTGACAAGTAAAACAGCATTAAAGAACACAGACACAAACAAGACTGTAAAGCAAACACATTTTCTGAAACTGGCATCACATCACACAGCAAAAACTCTCACCCATATCTACAATTTGACACGAATATCAGGTACCGTACCTTACAGCTGGCAGGATGCAAATATAGTATTCATTTCTAAAACCAATAATCCAAAACATGTAATGCAATACTGCCCTAAAGCAATTTAATGAATCTTATCCAGATACCACAGAAAGTAATGTCTGATCAGCTTATGTGGTGCATCCCCAACTATGACTTATTCAATAACAGAAAACATGATCTCAGAAAAATGTACACCATCACTGCTATATTTACAGTAAAAATGATATTCATAATGCTATAAAAAAAACAAGTTGACTAGAGTCGTCTTCACTGATAACTTGCCTTTGAATCTGTTAATCACTCACTTGTACTGCAAATTCTAAGCAGTTTTGGTTTAATGTACACCATCACTGCTATATTTACAGTAAAAATTATATTCATAATGCTATAAAAAAAACAAGTTGACTAGAGTCGTCTTCACTGATAACTTGCCTTTGAATCTGTTAATCACTCACTTGTACTGCAAATTCTAAGCAGTTTTGGTTTAGTCCAGGATGGTTCTTTTCCTACCAACACAACAGACCTTTCACAGAAAATAATCCATCCATCCTCAACCCCTTTTTCCATATGGGGTTTTTGGTGTCACTTCAACACTAACAATCATCGTGAGCTGAGGTTTCCACCACTGAGTGGCTAGCCCTGCCACGGTAGTTCATCTGTACCACTCCCTTGCACCTATGGCCAATTTTTGAGCGTCCAGTCCACCTACTGAATGCCTTTGGAATGTGGGAGAAAACCGGAGCACCTGGAGGAAACCCATGCAACTGCAGGAAAGACATGCAGACTATACACAGAAGGCACCCCAGCCAAGAATTGAACCAGACAACGGAGAACATCTTGCTGTGAGGCACCAATACTAACCGCTGCACCACCGCAGCCACGCAAATTTTCACATATTTTCACAGAAAATATGGCAACTGAAATTTATTTTCTGCCAGTGTATCACAAAGTTCCATCCTAGATCCTCTTCTGTTCTCCATCTTTGTTAACTCGTTCACACCTATAAGCACCTGTTTGAATAAATGCTATGCAGTACCAAACAATTATTTAAATGCAGCCCAACTCTGACAATTTATGATGCAATAGGCAACCCACTCTCTGTAGTAACACAGCAAAAATATCTCTGTATCCATTCAGCAACACCTATCAATCACCACACATGCCAGCAAAGTAACTCAATCAACTTTAATACAACCCAAACAAGTCTATGAATACTTAAACCTTATAAACCAAGACGCCAGGAAATTATAGCAATCAAAACGATAATACCAATATTAGAATCCTTCATATCCATATACACATTTAATTCAGTCCAAAAAAGACACCACAAGTATCATTTTACTATATATTGTGAATCATAACCCTACCTGGCCCTACATAACAAAACTCCTCCTTTTTACAGAAAGCAAACAGGCTACCTGAAACAGCAAGGACAACACTTTGACTGCATCACATTCAAGGTGTTATAGTACTCCTTCTGCCCACCACTCGCCTCTAAACTCAAACACAAAAATAGCACAGTATACACTCCCCATTCAGACAAAAATGAATCTATCACTGGCGAAAGACTCTTGTTCATCAAAAACATTGGAGCAAAAGCATTTTCCTGTTCTTGCATCATGGAATTTGTTGCCTCATGACATCAATAAAATTGATGAGTTCCAAAAAAAAAAAAAAAATCTTAGTGAAAAATATAAATGTAGCTGTGTTGATATGGGCAAGGAATCATAGTTAACATACCCATACATTTTCCTCTTTGGATTACTAAGTTACATAAATATGAAGATGAATGTATCTCTATATGTGCAGTATCCATGTACATTACTTCATGTAAAAGCATTTTGATTATAATGCCTGAAAACAAACCCATATTGTACTATTTTGTATATTACATGTGATGGAATAAGCTGTAGCTCCTTAGATGACATAGGTAGTAGTTGAAAAAAATCTGTGAACCACCCACCTACCTGGTTAACAAAGAAAATATTACACACATAAATAAAAAATACACAAACAGCTAGCTAAAAAATACATAGACAAATGATAGATAGGTAAGGCATGACCGGTTGTATACTGATAGATAGTTTATAAGAAAGTGTGAAGGAAACACTGCAATGATCCTAGTAATTAAAAATCAGCAATTCAAATTTATAGGTATTTCAAAGAAGTAAGATGGTTATGGGAAAGGACTCCAGACAGATGACTGGAATTAAATAGTAACTGAAAAAAAAAATGGGGTTCTACTATTAGAAACCTACACTTGATTTTTCAGATCTCAATGATCCTAACAGTAAAATTTCTGACTGTTACATTAAACATAATGCAGCAGCTTCAAATAAGTCTCTTTTTTCTGGGAGTAATCATTCCCATTCCCCATACTCGGGTTAACACCCACCCCCATCCCTGAACTTACAGATAATGACTCTGTGGTCACATAGTATCAAGGAATGATGAAACTTCCTAAAGCAGCACACATCAGTTTTTGGGGAAAAAAACATTTATTTCACTGCAGCAAGAACAAACAAGTGATCTCCAAACTGTTGTGCTCTGGGAAAACAGTATCACCTCAAATGGTTCTGCTATTAAAAATCAACACAATTTCTTGGAACAAAACAGATCAGTTTTAACAGTGTGAACTCTGCCAGTCACATTCACTGCAATGTAGTAGCTCAAAATAATATTTTTTTCTGTTACAGAAGGAAAGTCTGATGAAGGGAATAATTATTTGATAAAACAGTGTTTATTTTGTAAGATACAGTTAGGTTGTGTTAAAAATGAGGAAATACTATGATATATTTAAATTATAATTTCCCAGTGTCTCATCAAACATGTCAGTGGAGACTATCCTAAAGTTAGAATGTGACGAGTCCTTTTCAGGGTATTTAAATCACAAATGTACCTTAATAAGAAAGATTATAAGTATATCAAGATTTTACTTACGAAATGACAGACATAGTTAGCCAAATAAAGATGATTCTATTCTCTTTGCAATTATAGAAATGGAATATGGTCTACAAAACAATGAATGGGAAAAAACAGCATTTCTAATGAGGTGGGACAGTGCCATGGTCCACATAACAATGAAAGGGTAAACACAGCATTCCTAATGAGGTGAGACAGTGCTATAGTCCACATAACAATGAAAGGGTTAACACAGCATTTTAATGAGGTGAGACAGTGCCATGGTCCACATAACAATGAATGGGGTAACAAAAGCATGTCTAATGAGGTGAGACAGTGCTATGGTCCACATAACAATGAAAGGGTTAACACAGCATTTTAATGAGGTGAGACACTGCCATAGCCCACATAATAAAGAAAGGGTTAACACAGCATTTTTAATGAGGTGGGACAGTGCTATGTTCCACTTAACAATGAATGGGGTAACAAAAGCATGTCTAATGAGGTGAGACAGTGCTATGGTCCACATAACAATGAAAGGGTTAATACAGCATTTCTAATGAGGTGGGACAGTGCCATGGTCCACATAACAATTAAAGGGTTAACACAGCATTTCTAATGAGGTGGGACAGTGCCATGGTCTACATAAGAATGAAAGGGTTAACACAGCATTTTAATGAGGTGGGACAGTGCCATGGTCTACATAAGAATGAAAGGGGTAACACAGCATTTTAATGAGGGGAGACAGTGCCATGGTCCACATAACAATGAATGGGTTAAAACAGCATTTTAATGAGGTGAGACAGTGCCATGGTCCACATAACAATGAAAGGGGTAACACAGCATTTTAATGAGGTGAGACAGTGCTATGGTTCACATAACAATAAAAAAGGTAACACAGCATTTTAATGAGGTGAGACAGTGCCATGGTCCATATAACAATGAAAGGGTTAACACAGCATTTCCAATGAGGCGGGATAGTGCCATGGTCCACATAACAATGAAAGGGTTAACACAGCATGTCTAATGAGGTGAGACAGTGCCATGGTCCACATAACAATGAAAGAGTTAATGTAGCATTACTAATGAGGTGGGACAGTGCCGTGGTCCACATAACAATGAAAGGGTTAACACAGCATGTCTAATGAGGTGAGACAGTGCCATGGTCCACATAACAATGAATGGGTAAACACAGCATTCCTAATGAGGTGGGACAGTGCCATGGTCCACATAACAATGAAACGGTTAACACAGCATTTTAATGAAGTGAGACAGTGCCATGGTCCACATAACAATGAAAGGGTTAACACAGCATGTCTAATGAGGTGAGACAGTGCCATGGTCCACATAACAATGAAAGGGTTAACACAGCATTTTAATGAGGTGAGACACTGCCATAGTCCACATAATAAAGAAAGGGTTAACACAGCATTTTAATGAGGTGGGACAGTGCTATGTTCCACTTAACAATGAATGGGGTAACAAAAGCATGTCTAATGAGGTGAGACAGTGCTATGGTCCACATAACAATGAAAGGGTTAATACAGCATTTCTAATGAGGTGGGACAGTGCCATGGTCCACATAACAATTAAAGGGTTAACACAGCATTTCTAATGAGGTGGGACAGTGCCATGGTCTACATAAGAATGAAAGGGTTAACACAGCATTTTAATGAGGTGGGACAGTGCCATGGTCTACATAAGAATGAAAGGGGTAACACAGCATTTTAATGAGGGGAGACAGTGCCATGGTCCACATAACAATGAATGGGTTAAAACAGCATTTTAATGAGGTGAGACAGTGCCATGGTCCACATAACAATGAAAGGGGTAACACAGCATTTTAATGAGGTGAGACAGTGCCATGGTCCATATAACAATGAAAGGGGTAACACAGCATTTTAATGAAGTGAGACAGTGCCATGGTCCACATAACAATGAAAGGGGTAACACAGCATTTTAATGAGGTGAGACAGTGCTATGGTTCACATAACAATAAAAAAGTTAACACAGCATTTTAATGAGGTGAGACAGTGCCATGGTCCACATAACAATGAATGGGTAAACACAGCATTCCTAATGAGGTGGGACAGTGCCATGGTCCACATAACAATGAAACGGTTAACACAGCATTTTAATGAAGTGAGACAGTGCCATGGTCCACATAACAATGAAAGGGTTAACACAGCATGTCTAATGAGGTGAGACAGTGCCATGGTCCACATAACAATGAAAGGGTTAACACAGCATGTCTAATGAGGTGGGACAGTGCCATGGTCCACATAACAATAAATGGGTAAACACAGTATGTCTAATGAGGTGAGACAGTGCTATGGTCCACATAACAATGAATGGGTAAACACAGCATGTCTAATGAGGTGGGACAGTGCCATGGTCCACATAACAATGAATGGGTAAACACAGCATTCCTAATGAGGTGGGACACTGCCATGGTCCACATAACAATGAATGGGGTAACACAGCATTTGCATGAGGTGAGACAGTGCTATGGTCCACATAACAATAAAGGGGTAAACACAAAGATGGTCCTCAGTAACTTTCAGTCCAAACAGATGCAAATCAGCCACAATGGTAACCACTTCAAATGTTTGAACCAGGTACAGCAAGTCCTGAAACATGGAGACTGAATGCCCGAAAACAACAGACTGACATGTAGTAAGCTCAAGATGGCCATTTTTTTGAATAGTCCCTTTTCTCCGAGGTATGACGAGCTCAGAGTTAGTATATATTAGTTGGGGGGGCTTGCCCCCTACCCACATCAGGGGGTGCAGAGGGCTTGATTCACTGCAAAAAAAGAAGTTTAAATGAGAAGAGCTATCTTCGAGATTGGCTCTCCCTCCTGAGTTTTCCATTTTTTCGTCTTGTCGGCACTCATTATTTTGAGTGCCAAAATTTCCATAAGAAGCCATCAACAATCTGTTACTCAGCTAGATCATAGTATGTAAATCAAGGATGCCACTGCAGCTACTGTTGCACAGGTCGTTTAAGTGGCACAGATCTCTGTATTGCATGGCACACATATAGTTCTTTTCTACGTTACTTATACAACATACACTTCAATGAATGCATGTAGCTTTACAGCATAAACCTTTCCCAGGTGTAAGGCATTGTAAATCTATGGCTTCTTCTCAATGGGCTATTCCTCTACAGTCTCAACTCCGCCTCTATAAAATATATACATTTTCAATGTATATTAGAATAGCTGTTTCTTTAAATCAGATTTTCTTGTGCTCTTGATGACTCATTAGACCTCTCCTTGACTTTCTCCCAACATGTACAAAAAGTGAGTAATAAAGTTCTTTAATGATGCCACTCAACCTTTGATTTCTTAACCATGCAGGGCAGCTACTGGATAGAGAACGTTTCTGTCTGTTATTAAATATTTTCATCCCATCAATGGCTCCACTTCTGCTAAAAATACCAAAAATCTATAAGCGATGCAGAACTATGGCTTTCATTGTACTGATGATGCAAACAAAAATCTACATTACTACCTTGTAATTAAACAGGCAAGTTGGCTTCTATTCTCCCTTTGAATTACATTACTCATTAGCACCCTCATTTAAGATATTTTAGACTGTTACCCTCAGGTCAGTGTAAAGCACTACATTGACTACTCACTTAAAAGGGGCTTTCCACATCACTTAGATCCTCAGATTCCACTGCTCCCACTCTTGTATTTCCTCTCGACTCCCTTCTCTCTGCAGGCAGGAATTTTTCCCACCTTGGTCCCTCCACTTGGAACCTATGTCTGCTCCCTATATTTGCATCATTTTCCAAACAGCTTAAATCCTAACTAGGCAGTTGCATTGGAACTGTAACCTAAACTCTCTTACATGAAATTCATATCTCCAAAATGTCCTTCTTATCATTCTTAATTAACACTCCCTATCATTTCCCTGCAGACCAGCATTACCTAAAGTATTTCTGTTCTCAACAGTAACAAACAGTTGTGCAAATACTTGCGATAAATCTACAGCCTGGAACTGCTGTTCATATAATATTGTTTTATTGTATGCATTTTACTGTATTTCAGTTCTTCTGCTAAGTACCATGCTCCTACATAAAAAACTGTGCTGAATGCTGCCTGGTATTGCTGTTTATATCATGTTGTATTGTACATTTATAGTCTCAGTAGTTCTCTTCAATACTGCTGCCTTGCACTTCTTGGCTAATGCTTTTATTCTCTAACAGGGTTATGACTGAAGAGGACCTGGTGGTCCAGTTAATCTACCAGCTAAACAAATAACTAACCAAACCATAGAAAAAATGATCAAACGCAGACCAAAGAGTATACACCACCACAATGCCAGAAGAAAGAGAACCAAATTTTATTAAACACTCTTTTAGCGCTTCGGCCAAAAGGTTTTTCAAGAGTTCCATTCCTGCTGCACCATCCGTGCTGCAGCTACTTGCATTTCTGCTGTGTAGCACTAATATTTTTGTATCTGCTTCACTACTTTACACTTACTTAATCAACCATTTTACCTGACATGCATTCAAGAAATAAATCTCTACATCCCATCAACTGTGTTCAGTCACGTATATGCAAAATTCATTTGGTTCAAACATATTACATGCTGTACGATATTTGCCTGTGAACTTTCTTTCATATTGCAACTGTCAGCACACCATGGAACTAGCTTAGGAGTACCAAACTGATTTTGAATCCCACCGATAGTCTTATGGAAGAAATCATTACATATGTAGGGAGAAATTATAGTGATGGCAGAAATAAAAGCATGAGCAAAAAAAGAAAAACATAAATGAATGCAAGCGATTGTTAATATACGTACTATTTTTTCTCTACACTTGACATTTTGGAGACATCTGACGTGACACAAAATTTGGCAGAAGATGCACTTGTGGATATATTCCATTGTTTCTAAGCAAAACAATGGAGGAACTTAAATCTTTAAAACAAGCCTACTTCTCCAAGAAGATGCAGATATCTTCATAACAATTAGGAAATCTTTATCAGACTGCCATACAAATAAGAAAGTTGTCTAATTCTTAAAAGAAGGAATTATGGTAAGTCATTACCTTATTTTCTTGTTAACATGAATACCATGTAAAATAATTTTGATTAGGTAAGATGTACTATTATAACCTGTACTTGGTTAAATAAATGAATGGTTTGCTAGCCAAAAAGAAAATAAAATAAAGCTATTTTGGTTTAATAAACACTACATAATAGGGTCCACCAGATGCTACTGTTTCACGAATGAACACTATACTGAAATGCTGTAGCCATCAAGCAGTCATTTCTGCTATTTTCAGCAGGAACGTGTTTTTTTTTGTAACTAGGAACACATGTCTGACTCTCTGACCATTTCCTCAGTGGATTTGTCCATCGAGTTGTACTCTGTACTGCTATAATAGTTATGAACACATGTAAATTTAATTCAGAAAACTTTTTCTGCTGTACGTAGTCAGTAATTTTCCTTAACTGAAATTAGGCATTCAGGTATTTTGCCAAGAATAAAAGAATAACCAATAACCCACATTATATATGCTCTATAAATTAGCCCACATTTGTTATTATGATTCAGTAAAATACATTAACCTGCATTATTGTTATTATGATGGTTAGGTCTTTTCCTGTGCCAGTAAGGACTTTATTAATTTAAAAAATGCCTATATAAATAGCAAAGCATATGAACAGGAAACCACTGCAAATGAACATTATGTTTTTATAACCCATGCTACTACAGGAAAATCACAGCAGGGTTACTCTAATATATCTTGCAATGTTTATGGATACAACTAGTATAATTTTAAATAAGGTAATGCAATGAAAATATAAATGTAGTTTCTTTCTTTAAGGCTTGTGTACTAGATGTTTGTTTATATGTCAGATAAAGTATATCAAATTAACTAGAGCACTGAATGGTCACCTTTAATTAGCATGGTAAAGCCCTGCTGTGTATAATCAACCATAAAACGCTGTACTCATAAATATAAGGGATAGCTAATGACAATGTAGCAGTGTTATAAGGCCATACAGAAAACAAAATCCTGGAGGTACTCCATGGATTACTGAATCTTCTTGACTAAATCTGAATTCTGAATTAGTCTTTACATGGCACAGTAAAATCTCAAAGGAAACACCTGCTTCTTGACCAGAGTGCATGTTTGTGTGTATATATATATATATATATATATATATATATATATATATATGTGTCTGTGTGTGTATATATATATATATATATATATATATATATATATATATATATAAATATCTATGGATCTACTTCACTTACCCTACCGCCCACATCATCAACTTTAACTTTGCCGAGACGAATAATCTGACAAACCAGAAGACCGACATTGGGAACACCGACTGCCGACTTGAGGTAAGTAACCGCTTGGCCATCCTGAAAAAAAAAACAAAAGTAAACCTTCTCCTTTGCCCCCACACCCCCTAACTAAATATACCAACTCTGAGATTGCACTACCGCGGGGGTAAGGGGCAAAGTTCAATAGGATGGCCAAGCAGTTACTTACCATGAGTGGAATGTCGGTGTTCCAGATGT